>NW_026942567.1:0-55595 GCF_024139115.2 Armigeres subalbatus
AGGGTTATGGGCAGGTATCTGGCAACCCCAATCCTACCCACTACGTTTGACAATAGCCAACATCTTTGAGTTTCCCATTGTTCTATTGAAATTGGGTTTCCCACTGACAATTCTATTTTGTAAATAAACCACTATTTCTAAGTGATTTTTTCCAAATAGACGTAATTATTTTTCATAATTTTTCAAGAACTTGTGCGAAAGTATGAATGCGAGGTGTATTTCAACAAGAATATTGATGTATTTAATAAATTCTCCTATTTCAATCGGCACCAAGCGCTCTACTTCGCCAAAATATCATGATATTCAAAATACATTTTCAATCGCAGGTTTCAACGATTATGATTACGCCTTCGCATTAAATTAATCGATGATTTTGATGCTAGCATCAGAAACATGGCCGCTTCGCAGACCCCTGGTTATGGGTTACAATTTTCCCGAAGTCCCTTCAGTTATTTGGCCTCACCGACGATACTGATATTTATGGCACATAACTTTAAAACGATGGAGGAAATCTACAGCAGAGGGCAGCAATGCGGATCGGTATAGTTATCATCTCGTCGAAGACGAAGTACATAATATGAAGAAGCTCAAGAGAAGACAACGTTAGCCACCCACCACGAGTTTTTTTCGGCGGGGAATAAATAGATTTGGTTGATGAATTCGTGTACTTGGGCTCACTGGTGACCGTCAAAAACGATACCAGCAGAAAATCGAACAGATTTCATCGCTGTGCCAAACTAACTAACTACAAAGCGCCCATCAGACCAGTAGAGCTCTATAGAAACGAGACGTGAACAATGCCCGCGCACTTGCAGTTTTCGAAAGGAAGTGCTGCATACCATCTATTTTGAGGTGCAGATAGCGGACGATACGTGGAGAAGGTGAATGAACCAGAGTTGCATCATTTGTTGGGAGAACCATTTACACCGCGAAAAACAGACGACTGCGATGGGCTGGGAACATAGCCATAATGTCAGACAGTAACCCGGTGAAAATGGTTGTCGACAACGATCCTGTAGATCAATCAGGTGGAAGACGATTTGCGAACCCTGCGGCTGACGTCATGCAGCCATGGACTGAGTTGAACGAAGACGCCTCCAGTGTACTGCAAACGCCACTCTGGTCTAAGTCTGAAAAAAATAGAATAATAACAAGGAAGCTTTGAGGCAGCTGATCGATGTCAGAATCTAAGTTCGGAACGTACCTCATCCGTGTTGCGTTCTGCAGTTCAAATTTGAGCCCAAAAACTATTTCAATAAATGATGTAACTTTAGCGCATTTCTCAACAATATCTGAATAAGTGGGAGTACTCAAAACTAAGGTCGCCATTTGAATCACAACAGAAGATACCGAAAGCACAGCCAATAGTTCCATTTTCGCCTGGTGAGTCACCCTTTAAAAACCATTGCGTTCAAGTCAGGAACATATGCAAATATATCACCCTGGGATTCAAAATTATTATTGAACTTCTCTTACTTGTCATAAGACGAGTTTGTACTATTCCATTTAAATCCACTACTTTAAAGTTGGGTGGTGCGGATAGAATCGATTTGGTTGCCAAAATGAAGCCAAAATTTTCGGAGCCAAACATTGAAGATCGTGGTTATGTTCGTTTTAGATCTTATATTGAGAAGTATTGTTATTATTCGGGTAAAAAATAAAAGAAAAACTTAGTTTGAGTTTTACATTCTTTGTAACAAATATATTCACATTATATTTCGAATGGATAATTAGTAGGAATGCAACTAAAAAGCACTCGTTACGAGATTTAACGAGATTCAGCAGCTGATTGGAACAGGAATGTATGTAAACCATCGTAAAGTCATGTAGAGTCTCGCGCATTCGTGCGCCTTCATGCAGCATGGTAAGAGAAATTCGAAGAGCGGGAAATGTTCGACAGCCGAGTAACTGCAAAATAATTTTGCTCATGGGATTGATTTCAAAATATCCCGCTACTCGCTTGAGAGCAGAAAAGCGGCTTTATCCGCAGCACCCAGCTTTAAAGTAGTGGAATTAAATGGAATAGTACAAACTCGTCTTATGACAAGTAAATACATTCCACTAAAAGCTTAAAATAATTTTCGTATCAGAACTTCTCTTGATATGTGGTCTCTCCCATTCCCAACAATCGAAATTTTGGTGAACAATATATAATCAACTATGAAATCATTATATGACAGCGCCAGGGCCCTGTAGCATAATTGGACTAATAATATTAGCTACAAGTTACAAGTTACAAGTCAACAAATTACAAGTACTTGTTATTTGCGTTGCATAATAATGTTTTGCCAACTAATAATATTAGTACTTGTATTATTAGTAAGGTTCATTTACCTGTCAAAATTCATTCGACAGTTCACTGTCAATGCGAAGGTAAACGATTTGTTTACGTTTGTTTGCAAATTTGTGGATAGAATATATATATTTTGACTGCGATAGGTATGCACGGAACACTCTCTGTAAATTTATTGATTCCGCGGTTTAAGCCGGCTTCGTGGTATTGGCATTTTTAACCAAGCCAATGTTATGTACACTGGAGTCGTTTATACGTGGTCTTTGGGATTGACTTAAGTTTTAATTAAGACGATTTGTAAATTAGGCGAACGTATCCTCCATGATAAATCGAATCCCGCTAGACTTGTTTGTTGTGGGTTTTTGAAGAGGGTTTAATTTACGTTTATTGTGAGACTTATGCGGGTTTAGATTTTGCTTCTAATTTGATTATGAAATTTGGACGATTTCTTTTTTAGTTCAAAATACTAACTGATGAAAATATCGTGATAAATTCTACTCAGAATTTAGGTAGTTTTTCCGTTTTTCCTTTCTTTCCCATGATTGCTGTCAAACATAAAGCAATATGCATGGTCTTAAACGAGATTGTTTAGTATAATAATACAATAATACAATAATACAAATTTCAGTAAATTAATACACTCTCAATTTAGAGATGAATGAAGTCAACTTTGGGTAAACTAAACTCAGCTTTGGTTAATATGTTTTAAGTGGATTAAGTTGAACTACTAAGTGTTAGGAAACTCATTTTACTCAAACTTGGGTTATTGGTCCAAAGTACGGATTCGAGCTAAAACAACCCACTTTCGAATAGTTTGGGGTTTCTGTGTACTGCAAAATTGCTAATGATCTTTAGCGGTCCACCATTTGATGTCAGCTCTTAAAGTACTTCTACTACATCCGAAGTCATTTGAAAATTTTCATAATTCTCAGTGTTCTATGGGAACGAGAAATTTATCCTTAGTGCACAGTATTTCATTATATGGTAATTCGAAGCAACTAGAATAATAGTTTCTTTCTCTGTTAAGTCGTTAAAAACAATTAAACTATGCATAATTACTTTGCACTGTTAAAATAATAAAATAAAAGCTACTTGTAAATTAAATTACAGCACCATTCATACTTGTAGAAGAAACTACAAGCCAACTCTAATAATTTCTACTTGTATTTTCTTTATGCAACAGTTACTTGTGAATTCCACTAATATTATTAGTGCGGTTTACTTGTAATATTAGTCTTGTAAATTCACACTAATAGATTCATTATGCAACAGAAAAATACAAGTTACAAGCTACTTTACTAATATTATTAATAAAATTTTGATTATGCTACAGGCCCCAGGACAGCAGGGGCAGCAGGGGACCATGTCCAAGGCAGCAGGGACCATGTCCAAGGCAGCAGGGACCATGTCCAAGGGCTTGACGACCCCTCCCCAGCTGTCTGCGAGTCAGGGGGTTATGTCTAGGAGGTGGTGGGGTTTACAGAGGGCTCTGTTAATTCCCTCCCAAAAACCACATATCCGCAAGCAAACCCTATCAAGCGACCGTGTGCCGCTTAAAGCATACAAGCCCCTAACCCCGAATCCCAAGGTGTCAGGCGACCCGTGCCGATGGGATGAATGACCTGGGGGGTGAAACAATTAGCCAGGTCGTTAACGGAGCCTGTGGAGGTTCCACAGAGTAAGGGCTGCTTCGGCGGCAAGCGGGTGGCAGTGGGTGGTACCCACACACCCCCAAGTGGTGCACATGTGGTGCAATCGAATGGGAGTTGGGGGTATTACTCGTAATACCCCCACAGAGTGAGGGACCGAGTGTATGGGTGAGCACACAAGTAAGTCTCGCATGGTACGCATGGTCGGTAGTGTTAGAAAGACTGAAGTCTGGAGTGAAGCCTGGCAGGAGTATCGGGGGGCAGATACCTCTGCGGCACCTCAGAAGTAGGGGACACGAAAGTCTCGCTGCGTCTGGCAGGAGTGTCGGGAGGTTGATGCTTCTGCGGCACCTCGGAAATTGGAGACATGTAAGGTAAGTGGTGCCGTTGCAGGATGGGGAGACCACCACACTGGCTGAGGACTATCTTATCTGGGCTTCGAAATGTCAATAGGTGGGTGCTGCCTGCAAAGTACCTAACGGAGACCTATTGGCAGTATCAAAGCCTGGGTAGGTGAGTGTTAGGCACGCCTGACGTGCCGGGTGTTCCACGCCCAAACGATGCACAGGAGGTGCACAGAGTGGATAAAAAATGGGAGATGGGGGTATCACAACCCCGACTGAGTGAATGACTGAATGTCAAGAGAGTGGTGCACAAGTGGTGCAAGCGATTGGGACTGAATGTATGAGTGAGCACACAAGTCAGACTCGCACGGTACATATGGTCAAAGTGGCTGCTTAGGCAGTAGTGTGATCCGGCTGCTAGGGACGGACTGAGTGAAGTCTCACTAGGCCTGGCAGGAGTGTCGGGGGGCAGATACCTCTGCGGCACCTCAGAAGTAGGGGACACGAAAGTCTCGCTATGACTGGCAGGAGTGTCGGGGGGTTGATGCTTTGCGAGGCGACTCTGTCCCAGTGTGGGGATGTAATGCCAATAAGAAGGAGATTGGGCATTAGACGACACATAGTTCAAATGAAGTCTCGTCCCACATTCATTTTTTTTAACCATGGACGCTTCGATACAGCCTCGGGTGAATTGAATACAGCCAGCTACCCAACTCCCCATTTGTCCATTTCTGTTGCCAGCTGTTCAAGGTTTCCTGGCGAACTAATGTGAAAAAATCATCGAAGGTGATTTTCCTGTCGCAAATAGCACTTTCCCTTACCCAAAGAGTCCGAGTTCTCATTTCCCAGGATCGAGCAATGAGAAGGGATCCAAGCCATGGTGATTATGTAAGACCGTTATGATAAGGCACTCAAAGCTTTCCGTATCCAATTCAGAGGATACGCTGAGTGCTTAACCGGATTCATTGACCGAACAGCCTCCAAGGAACTTAGACTGTCGGTGAAGATGAATGCGATTTGGTTTGCCTACAAGCCAAAGTCCTGGTGTAAGGTGGGACGCTAAACAGCCCTGACACGACGGCCCTCCAACGAGACAGGAGGTTTTCGCAGGGCCAAAAGCCGCCTGGAAAACCAATAATTACGAACAATATAAGAGAAAATGCGACTCGATATAATCGGCAAAGACCTAGGCGACGATTAAAGGATCACGATTGGAAGCTTGGAACATGGAACTGCAAGTCGCTAGGTTTCGCAGGTTGCGACAGGATGATCTACGATGAATTACATCCCCGCAACTTCGACGTCGTGGCGCTGGCTGCAGGAGATTTGCTGGACAGGACAGAAAGTGTGGACAAGCGGGCATCGAGCGGCTATCTTCTACCAAAGCTGTGGCACCACCAACGAGCTGGGAACGGGCTTCATAGTGCTGGGTAAGATGCGCCATCGTGTGATTGGTTGGCAGCCAATCAACGCAAGGATGTGCAAGCTGAGGATTAAAGGCCGTTTCTTCAACTATAGCATCATCAACGTGCACTGCCCACACGAAGGGAGATCCGACGACGAGAAAGAAGCGTTCTACGCACAGCTGGAGCAGACATACGATGGATGCCCACTGCGGGACGTCAAAATCGTCATCGGTGACATGAATGCACAGGTAGGAAGGGAGGAAATGTATAGACCAGTCATCGGACCGGATAGTCTGCATACCGTATCGAATTACAACGGCCAACGATGCATAAACTTCGCAGCCTCCCACGGAATAGTGGTCCGAAGCACCTTCTTTCCCGGCAAAAATATCCACAAGGCCACATGGAGATCACCTAACCAAGAAACGGAAAACCAAATCGATCATGTTCTAAGCGACAGTAAATTCTTCTCCGACATCACGAACGTCCGCACTTACCGCAGTGCGAATATTGAATTCGACCACTACCTCGTTACAGTATACCTGCGCTCAAAACTCTCGACGGTGTACAACACGCGTCAAAGTCGAACGCCGCGGCTTAACATTGGGCGGCTACAAGACGGTAGACTAGCCCAAGAATACGCGTAGCAGCTGGAAGTGGCACTCCCAACGGAAGAGCAGCTAGGCCCAGTGTCTCTTGAAGATGGCTGGAGAGATATTCGATCCGCCATTGGTAGCACCGCAACCGCCGCACTTGGCACGGTGCCCCCGGATCAGGGAAACGACTGGTATGACGTCGAATGTGAGCAGTTAGTAGAAGAGAAGAATGCAGCATGGGCGAGATTGCAGCAACACCGCAGGAAGTAGAACGAGTAACGATACAAATAGGTGCGGAACAGATAAAACTCGATTTTCCGGAGGAAAAAGGGTCAGAGGGAAGATCGAGACCGTGGAGAGACGGACCAACTGTACCGCGCTAATAACACACGGGTGTTCTATGAGAAGTTAAACCGTTCACGTAAGGGCCACGTGCCACAGCCTAATATGTGTAAGGACATAAACGGGAACCTTCTTACCAACGAGCGTGAGATGATCCAAAGGTGGCGGCAGCACTACGAAGAGCACCTGAATGGCGATGTGGCAGACGAAGACGACGGTATGGTGATGGACCTGGGGGAACGCGTGCAGGACATAATTCTACCGGCTCCGAATCTCCAGGAAATCCAGGAGGAGATTGGCCGGCTGTAGAACAACAAAGCCCCTGGGGTTGACCAACAACCAGGAGAGCTGTTTAAACACGGTGGTGAGGCACTGGCTAGAGCGCTGCACTGGGTCATTACCAAGGTTTGGGAGGAGGAAGTTTTGCCGCAGGAGTGGATGGAAGGTGTCGTGTGTCCCAACTACAAAAAGGGCGACAAGCTGGATTTTAGCAACTACCGGGCAATCACATTGCTGAACGCCGCCTACAAGGTACAAATTCCCAAATTCTACGCCGTCGACTAGCACCAACTGCAAGGGAGTTCGTAGGGCAGTATCAGGCGGGTTTTATTGGCGAACGCTCCACCACAGACCAGGTGTTCGCCATTCGCTAAGTACTGCAGAAATGTCGCGAATGCAACGTGCCCACACATCATCTATTCATCGACTGCAAAGCCGCATATGATACAATCGATCGAGACCAGCTATGGCAGCAAATGCACGAACACGGATTTCCGGATAAACTGACACGGTTGATCAAAGCGACGATGGGTAATACGAAGAGCAGGGATTAACACGAGTGGTACAATTTTCAATAAGTCCGTCCAGCTATTTGGCTTCGCCGACGACATAGATATTATGGCACGTAACTTTGAGAAGATGGAGGAAGCCTACATCAGACTGCAGAGGGAAGCTAAGCGGATCGGACTAGTCATCAACACGTCGAAGACAAAGTACGTGATAGGAAGAGGTTCAAGAAAAGACAATGTGAGCCACCCACCACGAGTTTGCATCGGTGGTGACGAAATCGAGGTGGTAGAAGAATTTGTGTACTTGGGCTCACTGGTGACTGCCGAAAATGATACCAGCAGAGAAATTCGGAGACGCATAGTGGCTGGAAATCGTACGTACTTTGGACTCCGCAAGACGCTCCGATCGAATAGAGTTCGCCGCCGTACCAAATTGACAATCTACAAAACGCTCACTAGACCGGTAGTCCTCTACGGACACAATCCCTGGACGATGCTCGTGGAGGACCAACGCGCACTGGGAGTTTTCGAAAGGAAAGTGCTACGTACCATCTATGGTGGGGTGCAGATGGCGGACGGTACGTGGAGGAGGCGAATGAACCACGAGTTGCATCAGCTGCTGAGAGAACCATCCCTCGTTCACACCGCGAAAGTTGGACGACTGTGGTGGGCCGGGCACGTAGCCAGAATGTCAGACAGTAACCCGGTGAAAATGGTTCTCGACAACGATCTGACGGGCACAAGAAGGCGAGGTGCGCAGCGGGCAAGGTGGATCGATCAGGTGGAAGATGACTTGCGGACCCTCCGTAGACTGCGTGGTTGGCGACGTGTAGTCTTGGACCGAGCCAGATGGAGAAGACTCTTATATACCGCACAGGCCACTTCGGCCTTAGTCTGAATAAATAAATAAACATGTACTTGGATGATCAAGTAGTTCAATCGTTACGGTTTCCTGGGCGCACAGTCCTTCGACCGTATAGAGCTACGGGACAAAAATCATATCTTACATTCTACAGGTTCTAACTCAATGGTGACTTTGGGAAAATGGTTGTAAACCAGTTTTTCTAGGTCAGTAACTAAAGCCTGTCCACGTTAAATTTCGGACACCCATCGTATAGAACGATTTTTGAAAATTTTCACAAACCACTGAGACGATCAATTTACATGACAGCTGAATTTGTCCGCTTTATGTGCTACTTTCAGCATGTTTTAAACACGCCCAAATTGATGAAATGACGACAGATCGATTGGACATTAGCTAAGTGTCCGAAATTTAACGTGGACAGGCTTTATGTGAAATTGATAATTGCTTAAATGACGTAAACGCCAAATTTCATAACATATAGAATGCTTCGTATAATCGGGATCCATTTGGGAAAATTGCCACTTATAATAAAATCTAATATTTGCGTAACTGACATATGTTGAATAGATAACACAGCTCAACAAGATTTTGTCCCTAACACCAAATAATGTGTCCCTAGTAGATTTTTGCTCGCTGAATCCGAATCTTACTTCAGATTTGCTCCAACATGTCGAGATTTTGAGATATACATACCTCAATAAATTTCGTAAAATCAATGATTTTGAGCATTTTAGAAAAGCCATCGTTAATTCTATAGAAAGAATTACTAGTCAATCAAGGTCCAAAATGGATCATAAACATTTAATCTTTCGAAATGTGGTGCATTTTAAACAAGTTAAACATAATAAGTGTTATTTCTCTACAATTTTAGTAAGTGAAAGTTATTTAAAAATATGTTTTATGCAAGCCTTTTTCGAAGACTTGTGTACAAGCCTGGTAATTATCTGTGAACGGTTTTGAGAGGAAAGTAAAAAGAATTCAATATAATAGTTTGTCCAAGCAAAAAATAATATGTTTTCATTGAAGTAAGTTCTATTGAATGTAAATATGATATTGTATTTCCTCTGGCGCGATAAATTTTCAATAATTGCTCAAGTGATATGGTGTATTTACTGTCAATTGAAACTCCTTTATTATGTTCATTCGAATAAAGCAAGTACGAGAACTGTACGCAGCTCTATATATTTTGATTATTCCTTCCATTTTTTGATCATTCCAATATTCCTATGATAGAAATTTTGGCGGAAAATTATCAATTATCAAAATCAATCAACGTATCGATAAGTTGCATTTGATCGTTCTTGAGTATTGAGTATGAGTATGTACTTTTGGCAACACTGTATCTTGCTAATATCGTGTTTTTTTTTGCTCTCAGAATAAACCGGAATTATCGTGAAATTGTGGCTAATTAATCGCGAAAGATTCGTTAAAAGGTTGACTTGGTGCATAAGATCCCGTGAACGGTGCAAGTATGTGAAAAATTTGCCATCTATTGTATAAAATAGTGAAATTAAAATCTGATGTGATAATATTTCAAGTATCAGTTCACAATAGTGCAAAGAATATGGTTGGCGGGATTTCATGAACAATAAAACCGCCTTATATGTGTGCAGATAATTATTATCAGTGATAAAGTGTACGTCGTTGATGTGTAGATATCAGCGATAAGTACACACATGCGTGAATATTACAGACGAAACATACCATTACGAACCAAATATGTGGAAAGACCAAATACAAGAGTGTTTTAATACAATGAGCTATCAATAATTGTACCGCTTGAAACAAATCGTTATACTGTTTTTTATCTGTTTTTCGCTTTCTGCTATTCCAGAAAATGGAATTCGATCCCAACATGGATGTAAATGAGACTAATCTACAAAATAATACGGATGACGACGAAATTTCCTGTTCGTCGTCTATCCTCAATACACCTCGGCATGAAGAACAGGAAGATGACGGAGAAATTTATGATGCTATTGATTCGGATGACGATGGAATAAACGTTACATTACTTTCGAAATCACCTGTGAAAGTGTCAATTGGTCAGGACCCTAGTGGAACTGAACTAACTAACGATATATTAAAACCATTGAGTGGGGCAGGGAAGAAGCGCTTCAAGCGCTTGATAGAAAGTGGGGTAAATCCAGAAGAGGCCCGTCGCCTCGCGGAGGTACCAATGTTCTCTCCCAATTCTGATTCAACCAAACGATTCAGAAATAGTGGGTGTAATAGTGGTAGTGAGAATCCGCGTCCAAAAAAACAGGGTCATTCTATTGAACCGAAAATGCCCTCGCTTGTGAAATCAGTACAACATCGATTAGATTTGAATCGTTCAGGATCCTCTGGACAGTTGAAAAGAACAGAAGGAAGAATTAAACCGTCATATAAAGATGTTCTTAACAGTGTGAAGGTAGGCTTACTCCCAAAAGACTACCCAAATTCAGAGCTTACAATGCAGCAGCTTATTGCAACGCAAAAGGCTGTCCTGAATAAAGTCTTACAACAACGCAAGGAAAAAATGAAACCAAAATTTGGCAATTGCTTATTTAGGCCAGGTTATTTAATCATTATTTGTAAAAACCAGGAGACATCTGACTGGTTAAAAAGTATAGTTGAAAGCATTACTCTTTTAGTTGGTACAGCGCTGGTCGCGGTTGATGAAAATCAAATACCACAACCAGAAACATTAATTGGATTTTTCCCCATGAGTGCAGAAGACAGCAACGAAGAAATTCTTGCTCTCTTAGAAGCTCAGAATGAGGGATTAATAGTTGACAGCTGGAAAATATTTTTGAGGAAAGTAATTAATAAACGTCATGTGGAATTAACTTTTAGCGTTGATGGAACATCAATGAAATCCTTAAAACAATGTGAGTTTGTCTTGGACTTCAAATTTGGGAATGCTCCTATTAGGAAGAAAATCCCAAAAAAGATTGAATATGATAACGAGGCAGCAGATAACAAAACGGAGGCTAAAAGTACTAATGTAAGAACTTGCAAAACTGGAGACAACGAAGTGGGTAATAATACCACCAATCGTAATGTCCCAGAAACAAGTAACGATAAATGTACTGAAAGGACTCCATGTAGCTCCAACGAGGCCAACAGTATTACTCAAAGGACCTGTGACAGAACCGGAGACGATAAAGTGGGAAAGCATACCACTAATCAAAATGTTCCGGGGCCAAGCGGCGTCCAAAGTACTGGAAGAACTCATGGTAAGCCCAACTACAGAAATATCAACAGTTCGGCAGGCAATAACCTATCGGGGAAAGACTGCATAGATACAGCTGGGGATCATCAAAAAGTACCCAAGCAATTTTTAAACAACCAACATGTTCAATAATCCGAAAAGCATCAAATTTATACAAATAAATCTCCACCATGCAAAGGGTGCCAGTGCTGTACTTTGCAAGAGGTTTATTGAAAGCAAACTTGATATTGCTTTAATCCAGGAGCCGTGGTCAAACAACGGAAAAATACTAGGCATTGAAACTAAATCTTAATAATATATGATGAAACACAGCTGTCACCAAGATCTGCTATTCTTGTAAATGCAAATCCCAAAATACTACCAATTTCAGAATTTGTGAAACGTGATATTGTAGCAGCAATTATAGAGGTTCCTACTACGCGTGGGAAAACAGAAATATACGTGGCTTCAGCATATTTTCCTGGGGATGTAGATGAAGTACCTCCCCTTGAAGTTGCATCATTCATGACATTTTGCAAAACCCAGAACAAAGCATTCATAATTGGGTGCGATGCGAACGCGCACCATACGATTTGGAGTAGTACGGACATCAACACAAGAGGTGAGTGTCTCTTAGAATATTTAACTGGAAACAATATTAATATATGTAACGAAGGCACTTAACTGCACCTTCATGAACTCTATAAGACAAGAGGTATTAGACTTGACACTATGTAGTAATACAATTTCAGGTAATATACACAATTGGCATGTTTCCGATGAAGTATCATTATCTGATCATAAACACATCATATTCGATTATGGCGTTAATGAAATCATAAAAGAAACATTCAGAGATCCCAGGAAAACAAACTGGGAGCTGTACTGTATAAATTTAGCTTCGGGTGGCAACTTTTTAGACAAAGGTATCAATACATCTGAAGATCTTGAAAACACAGCTACAGAAGTAACTAATAGAATAATACATGCTTTCAATAACAGTTGCCCAGTTAAGGTACGATCAACCGACAGGGATGTACCTTGGTGGAATAAAAGATTAGAAAACTTACGAAAACAGGCTCGCAAAATGTTTAATCGAGCAAAACGTACTTTACAGTGGGATGAATACAGGAAATCACTCACTGTATACAATGAAGAGCTAAGGAAAGCTAAACGAAAAAACTGGAGGCACACATGTGAGAACATGGAGAGTACTCCTGTGGTTGCTAGACTTCAAAAGGTTTTATCTAAGAACCATTGTAATGGTCTAGGTACTTTAAAAAGAAAAGATGGATGTTTTACTTCCAATACAGCAGAGACACTTAATTATTTGATGGAAACACATTTCCCAGGCTCTCTTCCTAGCTTGGATGAAAAAGCGACACTCTTGGATTCACATACTGGATCATTAAAGACCAGTACGAATGAATCAAAGAAATACAATGATGTTGTGGTAACATCTGGACAAACAATGAACAGAGATTCATTCCCTGTGTCGCATCGGATTGAGTCAGACGTAGGATCTGTATCTCTTCACGCGAATTAGAGTTTCGTTTCGAAGTGCGCCTCAGTTAAACGCGCGGTTTTGCTACTGCCGAAAAACGGCACCTTCGCAAGGTGAATTCCTGGCGGCCAGAAGGAAGCGGGCTGCAATTGGTAAATCACCAACTGGTGATCATTGCAGTGCCGTGACGGAGTATCATCCATCCCAAACGACGACGTCGTACCCGGTACCTACAAGCAGCAACAAAAAAGCTAAGTACCTAACAGCATTATATTGTCTGCATACGGCATCATTCCACGCTGTTCTGCTTCCACAGCGTAGAGCTGGTTACACATTTTCTCAAACAGAAAGAATCGGGCAGTGCAGAAAGAGTGGGCATTAGCCTGGTCCAAAAAAAAAGTTTTTTTTCTTAAATAAATTTATTTAAGTTTTGTTTTTCTTTGCGTACATGGACGAAGCGAGTGAAGGCGATTCGCCTTCAACAGACAATGTTGTTCGCACGCGATTTTACCAGGCCACATCACCTGGTCCCTGGGTTGTTTATTTCCGGCAGAAAGCGAAAAGCCTTGATTTTCTAGGCATCAAGCGTGATTTGACGCGTCGTTTTCCGAAAACTGATTTTCATCAGATTAACCGGAACAAACTACGCATAACCGCATCTACATATCAGATTGCAAATGATATTGCTAAAAACAAGGCATACAATACTGAGTACTTAGTTTATATCCCCTCGCGAGAGGTCGAAATTGAAGGTGTGATAAACGCAGCGAGCCTGACCTGCAAGGATGTACTTGCAGGAAATGGTCGTATTAGGAACGCCCTGCAATCTACTGTAGATATTCTGGATTGCAAAGAGTTGCATTCAGCAGCCATGGTAGATGGTAAGAAAGTGTATTCTAAGTCAGGCTCGCTTCGGGTGACGTTCGCCGGTTCGATTCTCCCAAAATATGTAGACATTGAAAATATGTTATTGCCGGTGCGACTTTTTGTGCCAAGGGTGTTCAATTGTACCAACTGCAAACAGTTGGGGCACACTGCTGAGTTTTGCGACAACAAGCCCCGTTGTGGCAAATGTTTTGAGAAGCATAGGGAGGAGGCCTGCCAACAACAAGCAACAAAATGTGCTTATTGTGGTTTGGATCCTCCCCATGGTTTGCAAGAATGCCCGGTGTACAGAAAGCGCACCCAAAAAGTGAAGCGGGCGTTAGTACAGCGCTCCAAGCAGTCGTATGCGGAAAGGGTAAAGTCGGAAGACACATCCGCAATTGACTACCAACGCAACGGCTGCTATTTCAGCTGCCGTTCAAGTTAGTGATTTTATGATGTTATTTCCATTGACGAATCGGACTCTGACGAAGCCGATATGGATGATTCTGCGGAGGTACACGTACCCGAAAAGAGGAAGAAACTGTCTTCCTGGATTGCGCCGTAAGAAAACAAAAATCATCCCTAGAAGCTTGCCGAAATCTGATGGTAATGGGGGATTATTTAAAATTCCGAAGCAGCCTGTCTATACTGCTCCTTTTGACCCATGTTGCAGTAAGACATTCCCGCCATTGCCTAAAACTGATGTTACAAATAAACATCTGTCAAAGAATATCTCTGAGCAGAAAACTGCTACTCGCATTTCTACAAAAAGAATCTCGTCCAAGCGAGGATTGATATCCTTTAAGGACCTTGTGGATCGTATTTTGAACTTATTCAATATTCCGAATTCATTGAGGCCAATCAGCCTCTTTATTCCAACAGTTGAAAGTTATCTGAAGCAATTGACTGTTTCATGGCCCCTTCTTGCAGGAATTGTATCTTTCGATGGATAATACGGCCATACAAGATACAATCACTGTGCTGCAGTGGAACTGTCATAGTCTGAAAAATAAATTGGACGTGTTCAAGTTTTTAATTCGCAACTCCGATTGCGATGTGTTTGCACTCTGTGAAACATGGCTTTCTTCTGAAGATGAAATCAACTTCCACGATTTTAATATTATTCGCCAAAATCGGAATGATCATTATGGTGGCGTTCTTTTGGGAATCAAAAAATGTCACACTTTCTACAGAATTTCCATTCCGACTGTTAATGGTTTAGAAATCGTCGCTTGCCAAGTAAATGTAAAGAATAAAGATCTTCAGTGTACATTCCTCCAAATGCCTCTCTTAATCGTCGGCATCTTTGGAACGCAGTCTCTCTTCTCTCATCCCCAGTTTTAATACTGGGTGATATGAATGCACATGGTATTGCTTGGGGCGAAACTAGAGACGATAACAGAGCGCCTGTTTTCTATGATTTGTGCGACGATTTCAACTTTAATATTTTGAACACAGGTGAAGTAACTCGAATAGGACCGAATGGTCAACAAAGCCGTATTGATCTGTCTTTATGTTCAAATTCACTATCATTAGATTGCACGTGGAAGGTAATCCAAGATCCCCATGGTAGTGACCACATGCCGATAGTCACTACAGTCAAAAGTGGCTATCAAAGATCAGAGCCAGTTAATGTTCCTTTCGACCTCACGAAGAACATTGATTGGAAAAAATTTGCATCGGCGGTAAAAATTGGTATTGAATCAACTGATATTCTTCCACCACTGGATGAATCTCGATTCCTTACAGAATTGATTCATAAAAGCGCATTAGAAGCTCAGAAACGACGCGTTCCAAGTACATCTGTTATAAGAAGACCAGCCACTCCTGGATGGGATGATGAATGTACTAAGTTGTATTCTGAGAAATCTGATGCCTTCAAGGCTTTCCGTAAACACGGAAGGTCTGAGCTTTTCGAAGAGTATTTGAGGCTTGAAAGAAAGCTGAAAAATCTTCTTAAGGCTAAAAAGCGTAGCTACTGGCGACGTTTTATCGAGGGACTATCACGAGAAACCTCAATGACAACTCTTTGGAAAACGGCCCGCAATATGCGAAACCGTATCTCCACCAACGAGATTGAAGAATACTCCAATCGATGGATATTCAACTTCGCAAAAAAGGTCTGTCCAGATTCCGTACCAGCTGAACCGCTATTTAGAGAATCAACTACTGATCCCGGTTCTCTGGGTGGACCATTCTCAATGCTGGAACTATCTATGTCTCTTCTTTCATCGAACAACTCTTCCCCGGGATGCGATAACATCAAATTCAACCTTCTGAAAAACCTCCCTGATATCGCTAAAAGACGATTACTTGGCCTGTACAACTGTTTCATGGAGTACAACATTGTGCCACCAGAATGGCGACAGGTGAAAGTAATAGCTATTCAAAAGCCTGGGAAACCAGCGTCTGATCACAATTCATACCGACCGATTGCCATGCTATCATGCATGAGAAAGTTATTGGAGAAAATGATCCTTTTAAGAATCGACCATTGGGTCGAACAAAATACATTGCTTTCAAATACTCAGTTTGGTTTTCGAAAAGGTAAAGGAACAAATGATTGTCTAGCGTTGCTCTCTTCAGATATACAGCTGGCCTATGCGCACAAGGAACAACTGGCTTCAGTATTTTTGGATATTAAGGGCGCTTTTGATTCAGTTTCCATAGAAGTACTGTCAGACAATCTGCGCAGTAGTGGATTACCCGATACTTTAAATAATTTCTTGTCAGTAAAACATATGAACTTTACTCTCGGCACTCTGACAACTTCCAGAAATAGTTACATGGGCCTTCCCCAAGGATCATGTTTAAGTCCCTTACTTTATAATTTTTATGTTAAAGATATTGACAATTGTTTGAAAGGACAATGCACGCTCAGACAACTTGCAGATGACGCCGTGATCTCTCTAAGAGGTCCATGTGCAAATGCCTTGCAAGGACCATTGCAAAGTTCCCTAGATAACCTGACTGTTTGGGCCAGACATTTAGGGATCGAGTTTTCACCGCAAAAACTCAATTGGTTGTGTTTACTAGAAAGCGGAATCCAGCTCAACTGAAACTAAAGCTGTTGAATGATGACATCAACCAATCTTTATCTTCTAAATACCTTGGGGTCTGGTTTGATTCCAAGTGTACCTGGAAAACCCTTATTGATTATTTGATAGATAAATGCCGGAAAAGGATACATTTTCTACGTTCTATATCCGGAACATGGTGGGGTGCTCACCCGGAAGACCTCATCAAACTCTATAGAACGACTATTCTCTCTGTTTTAGAGTACGGCTCTTTCTGCTTCCTCTCAGCAGCTGATTGCCACCTAATTAAATTGGAACGAATTCAATATCGTTGTTTGCGTATTGCTCTTGGCTGTATGCATTCAACGCATAACATGAGCCTGGAGGTGCTTGCTGGAGTCACTCCTTTAAAGCACCGTTACTGGGAGCTCTCACTTAGAATACTCGTCAAATGTGGAACAAGTAACACACTTGTCTTAGATAACTTCGATAAAATGCTTGAACTGACTTGTTGTTCAAGATTCCTTAGAGTCTATCTCAACTACATTTCTTCAGATCTTTGTCTTCCGTGTTATAATCCACCTCGAGTTCACTTCACCAACGACAGTTCCTCAATTGAATACGATCTGTCCATGAAATACGCTATTCAAGGAATACCAGATCATCTTCGACAAATATCTATTCCCTCCTTTTTTTCAGAAAAATATGAACATGTCAATTGCAACAACAGATATTTCACTGATGGTTCTCGCATCAACGGATCCACTGGCTTCGGTGTCTTCAATGTAAATTCAACCACCTTCCGAAAACTTCAGGAACCGTGTTCGGTTTATGTTGCTGAGCTGGCAGCAATTAACATCGCTTTGGGGATTATTTCCGATCAGCCTGTAGACCATTATTTCATCTTCTCGGATAGTCTTAGTTCTATCGAGGCACTCCGGTCGATGAAACCTGTTAAGCACGCATCTTACTTTCTTACAAAAATAAGAGAGCAGATGCGTGATTTGGTCGAAAGATCATTCAAGATTACCTTTGTATGGGTCCCATCCCATTGCCTAATCTATGGCAATGAGAAAGCGGACACGCTAGCAAAGGTGGGCGCACAGGAAGGTGAAGTTTATGATAGACAAATCTCGAACAACGAGTTTTTCCCATTAGTCCGTCAGAGTACTCTTCAAAATTGGCAAATGAATTGGTCACACAACGAACTTGGACGGTGGCTATTTTCTATAGTTCCTAAAGTTTCTGCGCGAGCGTGGTTCAGAGGTGAGGACTTGAGTCGAGGCTTCATTCGCGTGATGTCGAGGCTTATGTCCAATCACTATTCACTAAACGCACATCTCTACAGAATAAACCTTGTCGATAGCAACTTATGTAGGTGCGGAGCCGGTTACGATGACATCGATCACGTAGTTTGGTTCTGCTCGGAAAATGACGCCTCAGATAGCAATTATTGGATACCCTTGTGGCCTGAGGTAAACAACCCTTCAGGGAAGTAAGAGGTGTATTGGGAGATCGCGATGTGGATTATATGCAGGCCATCTATGCCTTTCTTCGCTCGGCTGATATCAAAGTCTAATGCCCGTGTTTATCTCTTTCTCAGTTTTTTTTCTCCGTTCGATTCTGTTTTTCTGTTCCGTGTACCACAAAGCCCTGGCCATCCGGAAGATGCTCCATGCCGAACAAAAATCGAGCACGACGCCACGCAAAACCGTTTCCAACGTCAAATGCCCGGATGAGCAGCTGGAATAACCCTAAACCCATACTCCTACCCCGTCCGTCCTGAATTAAGTAATTGTTAACCTTGAGTCACCACGAGTATTATGGTCTACGTCCCCCTTCCCTACTAACTGTTAATGATAAGATGATACTCATTGTAAAAATATCATACTTAAGAATAGCGGCTCCGCAAAGTGTCACACACGACTGAGCCTACCAAATAAATGAAATGGTTAAAAAAGAATGAACAGAGATAATACGCGACATCTTGCAAGTCGTATTTTCACCCAAGCCAAGGTGGAATGGGCAATAAACTCGTTTGAACCATATAAATCACCAGGTAATGATGAAATTCGACCTGTGATGATCCAAAAAAGAAATATTAATTCCTTGTTTGACTGAAATGTTTAGAGCTAGTTTACAATTAAACTATATACCAAGAACTTGGCGCCAAGTGCGCGTACTATTCATACCCAAAGCTAATAAAAAGGATAAAACAAGTCCAAAATCTTTTAGACCAATAAGCTTGTCGTCATTTATGCTGAAAGTAATGGAGAAATTGATCGATGATTACATTAAGAAGGAATATTTAGAATTAATGCCATTACACAAATATCAATTTGCATACCAACATGGAAAATCAACAATAACTGCACTTCATACGCTAGTGACAAAAATTGAAAAAAACTTTAGAAGCTAAAGAAATAATGTTAGCTGCGTTTTTAGATATAGAGGGTGCATTTGATAATGCATCTCATAATTCTATGAGAAATACTATGATAAAAAGAAATTTTGATAATTCAATTATAGATTGGATATTTGAAATGTTACAAGGTAGAGAAATCTCTTGTGATCATGGATCTACAACAGTCATGGTTAAAACTGTAAAGGGTTGTCCTCAAGGAGGAGTTCTCTCTCCTCTGTTATGGTCGCTAATAATTGATGAATTATTATCGAATCTCGAAGCGAAGGGCTTTGAAATTATTGGTTTTGCAGATGACATAGTAATTATAGTTCGAGGAAAATATGAGCATATAATTAGAGACAGACTTCAATCTGCTCTCAACCTAACTGTACGATGGTGTGAGAATGAAGGGCTTAGCATAAACGCTCAGTAAAGCTACAAATGCTTTATGGATAAGTAAAAGAACCATTGGCAACACATGGGGACTCAAGCCTAAAATGATTCACTGGATCTACACATCTATAGTAAGACCTCGAATAATATATGCTTCACTAGTCTGGTGGCCAAAAACAAAAGTGAAATATATTCAGAAGAAATTAGGAAAACTTCAGAGAATTGCTACTATGTCCATCACATGAGCTAGGCGTAGTACGCCTTCTAATGCACTTGATGCAATATTGAATCTATTACCTTTACATTCGTTCATACAATTAGAAGCCGAGAAAAGTGCACTAAGATTAAAAAGAACAATACGTTCTTCGAGGAAGATCTTAGGGGTCATCTCAGTATACTTAAGGAAATTAAAATAAATTCATTATTTAATCATAAAGACTGGATGAATACGAAATACAACTTTGAACGACTATTCAATGTGACGGAGCCTAGTCGCACTGAGTGGGAATCAGAGGGACCTAGTATTCAACCAGGCTCAGTCATATTTTATACAGAAGGATCAAAATTAAATAATAGTGTAGGAGCTGGCCTAACAGGCCCTGGAGTAAATATGTCTGTTTCAATGGGTAAATGGCCAACCGTGTTTCAAGCAGAAATACAGGCAATTATTGAGTGCACTACCGTTTGCTTACGACGTAACTACAGATATGCAAATATATGTATTTTTTCTGACAGTTTAGCTGCGCTAAAAGCGCTGAAATCAGTGACTTGCTCATCAAGATTAGTTTGGGAATGCATTCAATCACTCCAACAGGTGGCTCAAAATAATACATTGAATTTATTTTGGGTTCCTGGGCACTGTGGAAGGATCTTCCAAACTATTTGTCGGTCCAGAACCATTCTGTGGCATTTCGGAATGTACTCTTAAAATGGAACTAAAGAACTGGGAAAAACTGAAAATAAATGAAATCTGGAATAATACAAGGACAGCACGACAATCAAGGAGATTCATAACTCCAAATGCAACAATAACTAAAAAGGTTTTGATCTTATCAAAAAGACTTATGTACATTTAGTGGGCTAATAACAGGTCACTGTACCAGTAAATACTATTTAAAACAACTTGGGGAGCTGGAAGACGATATCTGTCGTTTCTGTAACTTTGAGATTGAAACTTGGAACGGAACATTTACTTTGTGATTGTACAGCACTTTTCATAGAAGAAGAAACATTTTGAGAAGGGTTTTATTGAACCTCGGATGTTTGGATAACTTCTCCCAACAAGACAATAAACTGCATTCGTTTAATTATACCTACCTTACTGGGATAATAATCATAGTCAGTAAGTTCAAATCACTCTATTGTTTTAGACTATCTGACTTCTACTATACATTAAAAGGGCCCGCCACAATAGATCAAATATCTGGTCGCAGTAGATATTGTACCCGACAGGAATAAAAAAAATGATTGCATACAAGCTGAAGCGACGTTGACGGCTCGCAACAGAAACCGGAAAACGTCAACAACCTACTCGTGCGTGGGGACTTTTATTTGCTTCGCGTTGAAAATGCTGCATGGATGTTGCAATAATCCCAATGCAATTTCTTTTATCTATGGTCAGTTCATAACAGTAAAACGAGAAAAAGTTCACTAGTTTAATCAAGCTTTGTTATGTGCTAAGACGCAAAGTAATGCGCCAGAAAAAACACTTGGGCTCCGCTCCACTTGTGCTGTTCAACATGTTACAGTCGAGAGCATGGTTAAATGGTCCAAATTTTGCACTCATATTTCTCTAATTTAACGAAACAACGGTATGAATGAGGAAATTAGTTGTTAATTAAAGAATCAGGATCTTTTTACGAAAAATTGAGGTATGATAAAAGTTTCCATTACAATAATTGACCAATTTCCAATTGATCATCTCATAAGTGACGAAACGCCAGCTCTAATGTTTTATAATATAGAATCAGGATATCCTTAGAAATGATCTGAGGAATTGTTTTTAGCGACGGTATCAGAATTCATTGGAATTTGTTAATTATTTTTCCGTTTCGTTTATTTTGTAGGCTCAGGCTGTATAACACTTTACGAAGCCATGGTTATTGATACGTACAATCAATACCATCTTATAAAGTTAGTAACAGCGGGGTAGAAGCCAGCGTATTCGTGGTGACTCGAGATTAAGTTTAATATGTTTAAGGATGGGTAGGGATTAGGATTCGTGAATCATGGAATCATCATAATCAAAGAATGTCAGCTGCTAATCCGGTCATTTTGCATCAGGGACGATGTGGCGTGTCGTCGTTCTCAAGGTAGTTCGACTGTAGCATCTTCTAGATGGCCAGACAATGAAGAATAGTGTTGTTTTAATGTCGATAAGTTTTAATGGAACTAGCGCCACGACAAGAGGCTCTCATCTGAGTTCTCAGCCTTCGACAATTTATGTGGGTAGGTGCTAGTCCTGAGCTTCCATCAAAGCCCATTTGCCAAGTTTTACCGTCCTGAGCTCTCTACCGAAAGTTGCTGCATAATGCTTAGAGAGGTACAATTCATTAAAAAAGACAGGAGACACCGTCTTCGACCAGAGGTCTACAGACTGAACACTTAACATCTAGCATGAGGCAACGGACATGACACATAACACCCAGTGGACCAGTGGAGGTTTTCAATCATGAAAGTTTCCTCCTTACCGAGCGAATCGAACCCACTCCAACACATGCGTCTAGACGATTGACGTCGCTATCCGCACGCCACGGCTAGAATAAACAAGAAGAAAACACCTTCAGATTCCTCTTTGCTCGCTAGATGATGTTGTTATCACCGGCAAATGGTTCGCCATTTCGATGTATGGAAAAGCTCGAAGTGAACCATATTGTTAATATAATATATTTGGTTTTATGTCTTATCTTAAAGCACGGCTTAGAATTTGGATATATGTAGTTCACAAATCGTCAATTGTAGAAATTATTTTGTTACTGAGCTCTCCTATCTCGTCCATTTCCAAGTAACATGTTAAGTTTATAACACTCTTGAAGATCATAATTTACACAATTTACATAACACTCTTGAAGATCATAATTTACATTCAAGAGTGTTATAAACTAATAAAAACAAAATGTTACTAGGGTTGTTTTGTTTAATTGACGTTCATTTTATATCATACCTTTGTCATAATTTCACTTCAAGCTATCATTCCTACGGCATGGATACAATCCTCTTCTAATAAATTGATAAATGATGTTGTATAAGAGGCAGCGATAAACTACAAATGATTTACTGGCACATGGAACATCATATAAGCCTAGAAGAAAATAAACATCGATTTAGCTATACAAAATTTAATATTCATGTTCAACTTTGGCTTTCAATCGTTAGATCCTGCATGCGTTCCTGCACATTGATCGAACTAGCATCGCATTGTCGTTATTGTCGTAACGAAACGGCTATAGGGACATAATTTTGTCCGATAGCAAATCCGTCACTTCAGTTTCTTATCACTTGTTCCCACATTCTGTTTCCATTTACCGATGCTCGCTTCATTGGATCGAAACCACCACCTCCATCGATGGCTGCACCAACGCGAACGCTAGACGGAAAAGTGAACAAGGACGTCACGATTGACTTTTGCTACCCATTTCCGGGCAAGTGGGGCGAATATGCACGGATTGTGCTCGGCAAGTTCCTGGCCTATTACGCAGATGCACTGTGTATAATAGCAATCTTCTACGCGCTGATAGCGCCATCTCATACACGTGCCAAACATGTGCCTGGCGAAACGCAGGGAACAGTGAGACAGGTAGGTGGACGAAGGTATGACTCCTCTGTACGCGCATATTTCTAGCAATTTAGCTCGCGCAATGTGTGACAATTCGCAATAGGAATATTTTGCAATAGCGCAGATTGATTTATTTTCTAAATTCAAATTGTATTTTATTCTTGTATGTTCAATAAATATAACGTTACGCCATTCTGATGTTTTCACATATTTCACACTTTTCGCCGAAAACTAATCGATGAGAATCCCCACCAGCAATTTCGCCGCGATTGATCCATTATAAACAACATATACAATAAAGGAACATTTACCCTAACAGAGAATTTTTTCTCGAAACATGCAATGAAATCAATGTCATCTGGCTCGGTGAAATGGATTCGGACACATGCTCTACACGATGTTTGTTGACTCGATAATGAAAGCGGGTGCTTTTTTTCTTATGTCAGTGATACGGCAATAAAACTATCAACGAGTGCGTAAGGGCGTCACTCATATTGATTGCTATTTATTTTGATGATTTTAGCTTCCATGTGAGTCAATATTTATTAAAATAAAATTTGAAAATACTGAATTGCTGGCTGCAAATTTTGATTTATTATAAACTTGGATTCTGTTGAATGGCAATACACTCGCTTAAAAGTACACACGAGCATATTCTCTACATGTAATATAAATTAGACTAGTAAAAAACCTCTAGTATTGATTAAATTTTATTTAAATATTGAGGCGGTGTGTATTTGTGTATCAAACGATTCTCATAGGTACGTGAATAATCCAACAGCAACCCACATCATTGTGATAGGTTCTCACTAATCTGGTGATTCATGAGTAGGTAATCAACTTTAATCTGGGTAGATCACTGAAACTTTTCCGGCAACTAGTGTTCTATTGTTCAATCGAAGGGTCGAAGGAAAATCTTTTTCTTTTGTATTTTTGGTAAAAACAGCAGCTATATAAAATTTCCATGGGGAATTAGAAATTTTCCAAAAACTAAGGAAGTTGACAATAAAGCAATCTGGGTAAAAAATAATATATTTAAAATTTCCTAAATAATGTAAAATTGCCATGAACAATTTAAAACTTTTCAAGAAAGAAAATAAAAGGCACTTTTAAAAATAAAATTTCAATTCTAAAGAAGAGTTTTCATAAAGAATCGAATATTGATTTATTTATGGAAATTTTCTATGTTTTCTATGAAAATTTTTGTTTTTTATGGAAAATCTTTTTTTATTAATTTTACTTTTGCTATATTTTTGTTTCTTGGTTTTATATTGCTTATGGAATTTTGTATTATTTTGGATTTTGGGATGGTATTTTAGTCGGTGAAAACAGATTACACTCACCTCCTTTATCTAGAACTAAGATAAACGAATATCGTGCCAACTATGAAGCTGTTATTTTGTTTCATCATTTTTACGCCTCACTTACTTTTGCGAAATTTTCCGTTGAGCAATTATAAAAAAGCGATATTGCAACGGTATTCGTTTGAGCAAGCTACAGGCCTCTAGCGCTCATTCAATCCTCAACCTTCTGATCGCGTGTGCAGTCAGTTCTACCTGGAATTGACCGGGTAGACCTCAGGTTACGTCATCGGCGAAGCCGACGATCTTAAACCAGGAGGAACTTTAGCTTCAGAGCTCATACATAAGGTTCCATAATAGCGGGCTATTGAACCTTGCGAAACTCCTGCGTAACAGGAACGCTTCTCTGACCGGCATTGGTCTCGTATAGTAGCTCACTTCTTTCCACGTATTCTCGTTCTTGCACATTTCCTGCACGATGTTGTCGAGGCTTATATTACGAGCGCTCTGTACTGAATCGAGGACAGTCGGAAAACACGTGTACCGGTTCGGAGCAGTTCGGACAGGTTGGGCAGAGGGGACTCTAAATATTTCCGAAACATCCATGGCCTGACAGGAATTGTGACAGGAAGAAGTTGACTTCCGTGTTTTCTGACCACCCATAACGACAGGCTCGAATGCCATGCCATGCCATGCCACTTTCATTCGAACTACTGTTCCAAGCCAGCTGCCCCTACCTCATCGAATCAGCTCGCAATCATGCGAGCCCAACAGTGCCTCGAGTCTGCAGCACCTGTCTTCCTCAAAAACAAACCGCATACATCGATATAGTACAGCGGTTCTCAACCTGGACATGTACCCTGGAGGTACCTGCTGGCCCTAGGGGGTACCTCGGATACAAATGCGTAATGGCGGACGTATAATTTCAATCAAAACTCATTGATATAGTTTTGATAATTGTGTATTTTTATTTCAAAATTTATATTGTACATAATATCAATGCGATCAATAAATCCAATTGAATTCCCTTCCACACCAGCACAATGTATGTATAAAGGCTGCGGAACAAAAGATCGAATGAGCAAAATGTCGAATGAACAAATGATTTTTTTCACTAATGCTCGTTGCTTCGTTGTAAGAGGATTAGTAGCATCCATCTACGCATCTCGGAAACCTTCTTCCAACAGCTTGAAGGCTTCTTACAAGAGGCTCAAGCCTCCTGGGCACTTCAGAAGCCTCCTTTCAAGTGATTAGGTTGCCTCAAGTGATTAGGTTCAAGAGGCTCGTAAGCCTTCTTTTAGAGGCTCCGAAGCCTCGTTTTAAGAGGACATGAAACCTCCTTTCAAGAGAATTTTCGTTGAGCAATTATAAAAAGCGATATTGCAACGGTATTCGTTTGAGCGAGCTACGGCCTCTAGCGCTCATTCAATCTCAACCGTGCTGATCGCGTGTGCTGCGGTCGTTCTACCTCGAGAATTGACGGGTAGACCTCAAGGTTACGTCATCGCAAGCCGATCTCTTACACTAGGAGGAACTTTGCTTCAGAGCCCGTCATGCATAGGTTCCATGTGCGGGCCCAGTATTGAACCTTGCGGAACTCCTGCGGTAACAGGAACGCTTCTCAACCGGCATCGGTCTCGTAAAGTAGCTCACGGTTCTGGAAATGCTTCAAAATCCGCTACAGGCCCACCGGCAGGCAAGGTCGGTTTAACGAGAGCGCGATGGCATCCCAGCTTGCGCAGGCTGTCGAATGCGTTCTTAACATCAAGTGTCACAACGCACAGTATCGAATACCTCGCTTTTCTGTTGATCGCTATCTCGGCGGTCTTTACCACCGAGCGTCCAACGTGGATTCACTCTGCGGTAAACGAACTGGTTGCTTGACATGCCGTTTGTACCCTCTGAATACGGGGCAGCTTGTTGAGGATGATCCTCTCTAGCAACTTCCTGTCGTGTCTATAAGACAGATTGGTCTTTGCGCCGATGAGTCGCCCGGCGACTTCCGCTTCGGCAACAACCCAATTTCTGCCTTTTCCATCGTTCGGGAATCTACACTCATCAAGGCATTTCTGCATAGCTAGCCTGAACGTTCGTTCGCTATGATTACTGCTTTGAGAGCACTGTTCGGAACTCCATCAGGCCCTGGAGCTTTGTTCGTTGCCAGATATTTTCGGCTTTTCGGCTCGCCAACTTATCTGGGGATCGTTTGGGGGTGAAGAGCTCCCTCTGGTCTTGCCATCACTATCCATAGGTGCACCCAAGGATTTGCGTTGGCTCCTTCGCAGTTGTCGAAACACGCTCTCTTACTGCTCTTGATGGCCTTGTTAAAGGCCAGTTTCGCACTCAAAACACTTCACGGCGGTCCGCTCTTTCATCCTCGGTCCGGCGTTGCATCCTTCGTCTGAGGCAGGTTGATCGAAGGGCCGCAATCTCGGGACTCCACCAGTATAACCGAGCGTCTACCATTTCTCGGCAGGGCTTTCATCGGCATGGTGGCGTAGCTTAGACATTCAGTGTTGGCTTCCAGTCCCAGGACCGCGGTAAAAACTTCGCCGTCGAAGTGATTGGTGGGATAACAGGGACCTCGGATGTTGCACGCCATAGTTGATCTTAAAGCGAATTTCTAGATGATCACTATGTGTGTAACTCTCGTCCACCCTCCAGCCCAAGTCTGGTGCCAGACCAGGACTGACAAACGTTACGTCAATCCATGAATCGACCCCGTTCCTTCTGAACGTGCTAGCGGAACCATCATTAACTAGCACTGCATTGAGATTCGCTAGAGCCTCTAGTAACGCTTGACCTCTTCTATTGGTGCAGCGGCTGCCCCACTCCACTGTCCATGCGTTAAAATCTCCTACTATGACGACCCACTAGGTCAGATGATATCCTATCGATCATCTGGTTGAACTGTTCTAATGGCCACCATGGTGGGGCATAGCAGCTACAATAGAACACACCATTGATCTTTGCTATCGCAACACCCTTGGCAGAGGAGTGTACAACCTCTTGGATCAGGTACCGTTTCTTCGTGCAAATAGGCGCCATCCTAGACCCGTCCGCCACCCAATTGCCATTAAGGCAGGCCACAGCAGCTGCTGGGCAGTTGCACAGTGGTTAAGATTCAGCTGCGTTACTTGCACAACTTCTTCTTATTTGTCTCTCCGATGGGACACGAAGATCCAAACATAACATGGTTACAGGCTTGCTTTTTGCTGGGGCAGATGAGGCACTTTGGAGCCTTATCGCATTCCTACACCTTGTGCCCTTCCTCACCACAACGATGACACAACAGAGACAACGTCGTCCGCGTCCGTGACCTCGTCCAGTTGCTTGCACTGGAGGGTTACTTCCGCCTCCAATGACCTCATCTCGGCGTCGTCATCCAAGATCTCTTGGGCTAGCTTCCTGTAGTCAGTCCCACTAACCTGCGCTCCGCGTTTCAGAACCAAGATCATTTCACCGGTCTTGGTGCGTCTGACGCTTCGTACGTCCTGACCCAGCGCCGAATGCTTTTGACGACATTATATAATTATTTAATGTGTAGTATCAAGAGTTTCAGAGGGGGGCTGTGCTCATACACTTCACGCGTTAAGTCTCTAGGAAGCACTGCTAGGTTGCTACATTTTTCTCATCGAAGCATTTTATTTTTTACCTTGCGCGTATCTTGGTCTTCGACGCTCACTGTCTCTTTTCCTCATGTCATTCAGCACCACTACATCTTTGAGCCATCCTGCTCGACGTGTTAGCAACCTACTGATAGTCCCGGCGAATCTATTGTACTCTGACGGAAGTCCCCGCGACTAGAGCTTCCACGAAACCGACTATCCGTGAAGTTTATTGCGTGCCCAACACTAATATCTCACCTTGATAGTACGAGGCACTTTCTCACTTCAACGGGAATCCAGTTGATACAAAAGTTGGACCAGAGATTCCGGTGAAGCATAGCGCCCGGTTCAATGGCACTTCAACTACCCAAAACCGATTATTAAGCGCGTGACGAACTACTCGGCATAGTCTCCGGAGATGGATCTAGCCTACTCCGGCTAGAAGCTTCCCAGTGGCGGAGACTATCCCGAACATTGAGCCATTCAGCTCCCAGCATAATTTTCTTGACATTCTTAAACACTATTTCGTTGAGCTCAGCTAGATCGCGGACTACTCAGATGATCCCCGGTGGCAGATCGTTCCTACTACTACAGGCCCTACATTGTGACTAAATCTGGTCACATATGAGTTGTAGTAACCCATTTGGAACATAAATGCTGCTAGGGGGAGTTCCCCGGCGTTGGAATTTCCTCGGAACCGTCGACTCGCTTTCGTGTAAGGCTTGTTGATTATCCTTTACCACTTTTAACATTTCTTTGGTGTTTATCAGAACGGCACAGGTCTGGAGCCCTTTCTTACTTCAGCGAGTGACCGGTCGAGTGCCGAAGTCGGTCCAGAGATTTCGGGAGGAGTATAGCATCCGGTTCAATGGTGCTCCGACAACCCGAAACTAGTGCTATAACGTGTCACGATCTACTCGGCCTAGTCCCTGACGAAGGATCTAGCCTACTCCGACTAGAAGCTCCCCGGCGACGGAAACTCTTCGAAACCAATCTTCTGTAATCTTGAGCCATTAAGCTCCCGACTCGATCGCTTTTTACTCAGATAGTCCCCGGCGGCGTATCTATCCTACCCTGATAGGAAGTTTCCCGACGGCGGGAGCTTCCACGTAACCGACCGTGTTACTGGGATCGCTTCCAGATGCCCTCTGGCCTTCACGCCATTTTTGCTGCAGCGTCCACATGATCTGCGTTACCGCTCTGCCTACTTCTTTCCGCGTATTCTCGTTCTTGCACATTTCGTGCACGATGTTCTCGGGCTGATATTACGAGCGCTGCCCACTGAAATCACACTTCGTTCTGTACTGATTCGAGGACAATCGGAAAATACGTGTACCGGTTCGGACCAGTTCGGACAGGTCGGGCAGAGGGGGACTCTGCAGATATCTTCCTGAATCTATAGCCTGGCAGGAATTGTGACAGGAAGAAGTTGACTTCCCCGTGTTTTCTGTCCACCCATAACGACAAGCTTGAAATGAGCCGATATGTTAACCTTCCATTCGAACTACTGTTCCAAGCCAGCTGCCACTTCATCATCGAATCGTTTTTCGCAATCATACGAGCACCAACAGCTCCTCGCAGTCTGTAGCACTTGTCTTCCCTCAAATGTTTATGGGGCCTTCCGGACAAACCGCATCGATATGGTACGATACATGCTTGCTACTCACATGGCCATCAGCTTATAAGTGCTATTGAACCAAGTCAGATTTCTCCTCGTGATTACACCAGCCGCCCAGATGGGAGCTCCGTACCTGATTATTGGCGTAGATACGCTGGCCAGGAGTCTCCTCTTATTGCTACTAATCGCAGAACTGTTTGACAATATTCTGGTCAACGCTGTAATCGCTTTAGTTGCCTTCTCGCAAGCATAATCGGCGTGGCTATTGAATTTGAGCCGGTCGTCAGTCATAACCCTAAGATGCTTTACCTCTCGCTTCGAGTCCATGGTGACATCTCCAACCGTAATCGTACTATGCTGTGCAATTTCGGTTGCTGATCATCATCACTTCAGTTTTGTGGTGGGCCATTGCCAGCTTTTTTCCGCACATCCAGTTTTCGATTATTTCTATCGCCAGCGTTGCTCGTACTTCCACCTCTTCTACTGTTTCTCCGATTACCATGAGAACCACGTCGTCCACAAACCCAACGATCTTCACATCTCTTGGTAGTGTTAGCTGCAATAACTCATCGTACATCGCCAGGGCCGGATTTAGGGAGGGGGCCGGGGGGCGTGACCTTTGATCATTTGGGGCCCCACAGCTTTCGGCCCGGCCCCTTCCGCTAAATCCGCCCTGAGTCATCGCGTTCCATAACGTTGGTCCCAGGATAGAGCTTGTGGAACACCCGCTGTTATGCCTATTATCTTTAGCCTTCATGTGTTTCGTAAACAATCGTGTTATTCTCAAAATCTATTCAGGATTCTGCACAGGTACCCTGGAACCCTCATCATGCAGGAGCTGGCTATTCCTTCCCAGCTGGACTAAAGAAGACATTTTCACGTCTAGGTTACCACAGCGCAGTAGCGGTTTCTCTCTCTCTGCTTCTTGGCTGCTTCAGCTTCTTCGATGACTATCCAGATGGTGTCAACTGTGGACCTACTCTTCCGAAACGTTTTCACCTTCTGTGTGAATCGCCAGCCTGTTAAGATGACCCTATCAAGAAGTTTTCCGACCGTGTCTAGCGACTGGATGGGCTACGGCCGATGGATCTCCAGGTGGCTTACCTGGCTTCGACAGCAATACTAACTTTTGCCGCTTCCAACAATCGGGGAATTTTCCTTCGTCTATGCACTTCTACAATGTGACTACACTTCTTCTAAAGTTCTGGCCCTTAGCTTAACATACCCGAAGCGTATTCTTATTTTTCCGGCAGAAGACTCCTGGTTCCCCGGCGTCCCATATTCGGCAAACCCTGCTCACTGCGCTGGATATCAGCTTAATCGCTGATTCTACGCTTCAGCTCCGACAGTATTTGCGTAATTACTCTACTTATCGCATTCCATGTGTCTTCTTCGTGACACATTCGCTTTGTGGTGTTGTCCGCTCTTAGGGCAGGCAGTATTCCACGTTCTTCTGAAATCATCTGGCAATCGAATATATACCACATGCTCTAGAGTCTCTTCTACGTAGACACACGTCGGGGAGAAATCTAGTAACATTTTGTTTTTTTTTTATGGTTTTATAACACTCATGAATAGTAAATTATGATCTTCAAGAGCATTTTTATTTATCATCAGACTAAGGCCGGAGTGACCTGTGCGACATAAACTTCTCCATTCAGCTCGGTTCATGGCTGCACTTCGCCAACCACGCAGTCTGCGGAGGGTCCGCAGTCGTCCTCCACCTGACATCCACCTTGCCCGCTGTGCACCTCGCCTTCTGTTCCCGTCGGATCGTTGTCGAGAACCATTTTCACCGGATTACTGTCCGACAGTTCTGCCTGCGCCACCGCAGTCTTCCGATTTTCGGTGTGAACGATGGATGGTTCTCCCACATGATGCAACTCGTGGTTCATTCGCCTTCCATGCAATCCGCCATCTGCAGCCCACATAGATGGTACGCAACACTTCTCTTCGAAAACTCCCAGTGTGCGTTGGTTCTCCACAGCGTCATCCAGTCTCGTGTCCGTAGAGAACTCGGTCTTATAAGCGTTTTGTGAATAGGGCGAACTCTATTCGATCGGGCTTTTGCGGAGTCCAAAGTACAGCGATTTCAAGCCACTATGCGTCTCCAATTTCTCTCTGATATCGTTATCGGCGTCCAGATGACCCAAGTACGATTCTTCAACCACCTCGATTTCGTCACCACCGATAGAAACTCGTGGTGGGTGGCTCCATTGACCTCTTGAGCCTCTTCCTATCATGCTTCGTCTTCGACGTGTTGATGATAGTCCAATCCGTTTACTTGCTTTCATTATGATGTAGGCTTCCTCATCCTCTCAAAGTTACGTGTAGTATCAATGTCGTCGGCAACCAAATAACTGGACGGACTTCGTGAAAATCGTACCACTCGTGTCAATCTCCCTTCGTATTACTCCTCCAAAGCGATGTTGAATAGCAGACACGAAAGATCATCCTTGCCGCCCCTCACGGGTTTCGAAGGCTCGAGAATCCCCTAAACTCGAACTACGCATCACGATCCAGTCGCCTTGATCAACCGTATCAGTTCCGGAAATCCGTTTCGTGCATTAGCTGCCATAGCTGGTCCCGATCGATTGTATCATATGCGGCTTTGAAGTCGATAAATAGATGATGTGTGGGCACGTTGTATTCGCGGCATTTCTGCAATCCTGACGTATGGCGAACACCTGGTCTGTGTGAGCGTTCACCCATAAATCCCGCCTGGTACTGCCCACGAACTCTCGCAATTGGTGTTAGTCGACGGCATAAAATTTGGGAGAGTACTTGTACGGCGTTCAGCAATGTGATTGCGCGGTAGTTGCTCAATCCAGCTTATCCCCTTTTGTAGATGGGACACGACACCTTCCATCCACTCCTGCGGCAGAACCTCACCTCCCAAACCTTGGTAATCACCCAGTGCAGCGCTCTGAGTGCTTCACCACCGTGTTTAAACAGCTCTCCTGGTAGTTGGTCAACTCCAGGGCTTTGTTGTTTTCAGCCGGCCGATCTCCTCCTGGATTTCCTGGAGATTCAGCCGGAAGTCGCATGTCCTGCGCGCGTGCTCCTGAGTTCATTACCATACCGCCACCGTTTTCTGCCATATCGCCATTCAGTGCTCTTCGTAGTGCCACCTTTGGATCACCTGCCTCGTTCGTAAGAAGGTTCCCGTTTATGTCCTACACATATCGGGCTGTGGCACGTGGCCCTTACGTGAACGGTTCAACTTCCCATAGAACTTTCGTGCGTTATTGGCGCGGTACAGTTCCTCCGTCTCTTCACGTCTGATCTTCCTGCTGGCGCTTTTCCTCCGGAAAATCGAGTTGTCTGTTCCGCGCCCGTTTGTATCGTGCCTCGTTCGCCCTCGTGCGGTGTTGCAGCAATCTCGCCCATGCTGCATTTTTCTCCTCAACTAACTGCTCACATTCGCCGTCATACCAGTCGTTTCTCTGATCCGGGCCACCGTGCCTAGTGCGGCGGTTGCGGTGCTTCAATGGCGGATCGAATATCTCCAGCCATCTTCAAGAGATGCTGCGCTAGCTGCTCTTCCGTTGGAGTGCCACTTCAGCTGCTGCGCGTGATCTTGGGCTAGTCTACCGTCTTGTGCCCAATGTTAAGCCGCGCGGACGACTCCAACGCGTGTTGATCACCGTCGAGATTTTGAGCGCAGACATACTGCGACGAGGTGTGGTCATTCAATATTCGCACTGCGTAAGCGACGTTTTGATGTCGGAGAAGAATTTACCGTCGATTAGAACGTGGTCTTGGTTTTCCGTTACTTGATTAGGTGATTTCATGTGGCCTTGTGGATATTCCGGGGAAGAAAGTGCTTCGACTACCATTCGCGGAGGCTGCAAAGTTATGCATCGTTGGCCGTTGTCGTTCGATACGGTATGCAGTATCCGGTCCGATGACCGTCTATACATTTCCTCCCTTCCTACCTGAGCGTTCATGTCACCGATGACGATTTTGACGTCCCGATGGGCATCCATCGTATGTCTGCTCCAGCTGCGCTAAAACGCTTCTTTCTCGTCGTCGTCTCCCTTCGTGTGGCAGTCACGTTGATGATGCTATAGTTGAAGAACGGCCTTTATCCTCAGCTTGCACATCCTGCGTTGATTGGCTGCCACCCAATCACGCGTTGGCCTATCTTTCAGCACTATGCAGCGGTTCCAGCTCGTTGGTGGTGCCAAGCTTTGGTAGAAGGTAGCCGCTCGATGCCCGCTTTTCCACACTTTCTGTCCTGTCCAGCAGATTTCCTGCAGCGCTACGACATCGAGTTGCGGGGATGTAATTCATCAGATTATCCTTCGCAACCTGCGAGCCTAGCGACTTGCAGTTCCATGTTCCAACCAATCGTGATCCTTTATTCGTCGCCTGGTCGTTGCCGATTGTATCGAGTCGTATTATCTTCTGTCGTTCGTATAGTTGTTTTAAAGGCGGCTTATTGGGCCTGCAAACCTCCTGTCTCGTCGGAGGGCCGTCGTGTCAGGGCTGTTGCGTCCCACCTAACACCAGGACTTGGCTGCGCTTTGAGCGGCACACGGTCGCTTTGCGGAGCCTACTTGCGGCATGCAGCTTTTTATAGAGGTTTAACAGGGCCCACTGTCAAACCCCACCACCTCTAGGCAGGCGCCACAACTCGCAGATGGCCTGGGGAGGGATGTCAAGCCTTTGGACATAGTCCCTGCTGCCCCCATTAGAGCATTATAAAACTTAAAATGTTACTTGGGAAGACCAAATCTGACCACAACGGTGTAGATGTTGGCGAAAACAACCGTGTCAAGCACTTGTCTGAGTAAAAGTTCACCTCCATGCTTCCTGTTCACTTACGTCGATACATTGAGGATGAGCCGGTGAGTCTACCTTCCATTCTCCGCATTGTCCGCTCGTCTGCCACTTACCAAGTCCAATCTCACCATCGTCCTTACATTTCTGGTTCCTCTTCGTTGGTAGCACTCGATACTCTGCTAGGTTTATACAGATTGAGATCATCTCGGCGATAATGAAGTCTTCCTCCTTGCTAGCTGCCTTGCGCAGAAATTGTCGACATGGGTGTTGAAATTCAACCGGTCGTGCCCTCCGACGGCAATCTGCATCCGCTGAATCACTTTGCAGTTGCAGACCAACATCACCAGTGCCACCAGCGGTTCTCTTCTTCCAGAGACTTTTCGGTTATCGTAAGGACATCGTCCGCGAATCGAAGATCTTGACTCCTTTGTACTTCGGTTCTGCTCCATTGTACAACGTTCCACGGCATGTGCCTAGTATGGAGCCTTGGAACACCGCCGTACCGTAACCCTATCGATCCTGCCCCGGAATTGTTTGTAAACCAGAATCCAGTCTCAGTCTTAGGATCCCACACAGTAGTCGGGAATCGCATTCTGTGCAGCTGGTGATAGCCTCCGAGCTAGCACTGTTAATGCGTTTTGACGTCATACTACCGCAGAATCGTCTTCCTGACGCCCCTATCTGCACCTTCAATGACTGGTCCTGTTTACTCCACCGTCGATTTGCCTTTTCGAAATTGAACTCTTTCGCTATGGATCTCGCCGATCGTGAGCAGTTCAGCCTACTAAGATATCTTCCAGAAGCTTCCAGTGAGATCCAGCAGGTTTATGGGCCTATACGATGTTGGATTCCCTGGCGGTTTCCCTGGTTTCTTCAACATTCCATACATGTTGATATTTTGTTTCGCTACTGAAATTCCTCTAGCAGTACGAAGCTGACAAGTAGAGCCAATTTTGTAACGCTAATAACACCTGCTATATATTACGCATCGCAAAAAAAATTGAGAATCATGGAAAATTCAAAGAGTAGAAACATAAGTACTAGAACGCTAGTGGCGCTGTAGTCATTAAAAGTATTTTGCCAAAATATGCTTCCACAAGCCTAGCTTGTCGGTTTGTTATGTATAATATTGTAGCGCATGTTTTTGCCTTTCTCGTATACTAAGTATACGTAAAGGCTATATGATCCTCAAAACAAACTTTTATAGAAGCCGAGACCCTAGTGTTATATACCAATCGACTCAGTTCAGAATTGAGGTGATGTCTGTGTGTGTGTGTGTGTGTATGTGTGTGTGTGTGGACTAAAACGACGCAAAAATGTCACTCATTTTCAGGCACTTATCCTCAACCGATTTGCTCGCAACAAATTGCATTCGACGCAGAATCCTGTCCCATTGTTTCCTATTGAAAATTGGCCAGGTCGGACTATGGGATCAAGTTATGGCAAAAATACAAATTATACGCAAAATCGCGTAAAAATGTCACTTATTTTTCAGGCACTTATCCTCAACCGATTCGCTTGCAACGCTCGACGCAGAATCCTGTCCCATTGTTTCCTATTGAAAATTGGACAGGTCGGACTATGGAATCGGAAGTTATGGCCAAAATACAATTTATACTTAAAAATCGCGTAAAAATGTCACTCATTTTCGGGCACTTATCCTTAATCGATTTGCTCGCAACAAATTCATTCGACGCAGAATCCTTTCCATTATTTCTTGAAATTGGCAGGTCGGACTATGGGATCGGAAGTTAGGCCAAAATACAAATTTATACGGAAAATCGCTAAAAAATGTCACCATTTTTCGGCACTTATCCTCAACGATTTGCTCAAACAAATTGCATTCGACACAGAATCCTTTCATTGTTTCCTTGAAAATTGGCCAGGTCGGACTATGGGATCGGAAGTTATGCAAAATACAAATTTATACGGAAAAATCGCGTAGAAAATGTCACTCATTTTTCGGCACTTATCCTCAACCATTTGCTCAATAAATTGTATTCGGCAAAAATCCTTTCCCATTGTTTCCTATTGAAAATTGACCAGTCTGACTATGGGATCGAAGTTAGTCATACCTACCTTTTTTAATAGAAAATCAAAAAATGTTACCTATATTTCGGACACCTAACCTTGATCGATTTACACCAAGTTGCATTCGGCAGATTCCTGTCCCATTTTTTCTATTGAAAATTGGCCAGTTATGGCTAAAATGCTTTTATGAAAAATCGCGTAAGAATGTCACTCATTTTTATAGGCATTTATTTTCAGTTTATTTGCTCGCAACAAAGTTGCATTCGACGCGTATCCTGTCCCAATGTGTCCTATTGAACATTGGCGATCGAAATATGGATCGATTAAGACCGAAACACCATTTTTGCTTTTGTCACAAAGTATACGAAAAGGCTATATGTTCGCTCAAACCAAACTTTACAGAAGGCCTGGAGACCCATAGTGTATATATACAATCGACTCAGCTCGATGAACTGAGATGATGTCTCTGTGTGTGTGTAAATACTATGTAGTGTGTACGATGCACCAAAAGTGCGAAAAGTTTAGCTCACTTTTGGTACTTATTCTCATCCGATTTACTTGAACAAATTCCACGACGCGAGATCCTGTCGTATTGTTTTCTATTGAAAATTTGAAGATAGGACTATGTCTCAAAATGCTTTATGTTATAAAAAGCGCGTAAAAACGTCTAGCTCATTTATAATGCACTTACCCTCAATCGTTACTCACAACAAATTGATGGACGGAATCCTATTCTATTATTCTTTAATTATTGGCCAGCTTGGACTATAACCTTAGAAATTATGGCTAAATACTTTTGCCTTTCTTGTGCTACAAAGTTGTACCGAAAGGCTATAATTTCTCTCCGAAACGAACTCGGATGCTTCCACACTGATACACTTCCATCTTCATATGGGAGTTTGGTAGAAGGACGGTGATTCATATCACAACAAATATTGCCCTCCCTCCTTGATGAATGACATTTTCGTTTCTTTTGTGTAGTCAGAGCTTCGGTTTAACAAACATCCAAATGTGATATCACTAAATATATAACGTAAATAAATACAGGTAGTGTACATCAAAAGATTGGAAAAGGAAAAAATTGTAGAAATTCTTATATATTGTAGATCAAGTTGAAAACCGAACTGAGATCGCGTTTTCAACTGGATCTTTTCTTAACGATATAATCCGATTTTCATAGAACGGACAAAGAAGTTTTTCTTTTTACTCCTAGCTACTAGCTCATCTACTTTCAAGCAACACATTTTACGAAAGTCGAGAAAGGCACCATCACCGTTAGGTGGATTAATCTGGGTTTTTTTTTCATTACCAACATTGGTTTGACACTTGTAGTACCGGTACTTTGGCTGCCAGATCAAAGTGCCTACATGTTAGTCACGCGAACAGGAAGACATCAGTAATCTAATATTTATGCATCTACTATTCAAAGCGCCTCCAATTAATATTTTCCGGGTTTTTAATCAGAGACGGCTAATATTAATTTGTGATGTTTTGTTTATTTATATTTATGACATCCCGAGCAGCACAAGTTAGACGAAAACGATGGTAGCAACGATTTGTGACTAAATCTGGTAACATATCAGTTGCAGCAACCTGTAAGAAACATATGTGCTGCTAGGGATTAGCATGTAAGTATAATCTGAAGAAAAACAACGACGAAAGATTATGCCCTAGAGGCTCAATAACCTTCCTTCAGTCATTGGGGTTGAGACTTGCTTAGAATGTGGTGGGGTTTAACAGCGAGCTCTGGTGAACTTCGCTGAAAAGCCTTTATCACTCAGAACGATTATTCATGCTTCGAAGCGCTCACTAGCCTCATGGAGTTTGGGTCGGAACTCTTATAGGCCCGACACAGACTTCCGGTGAAAGAAAGTCTGTCAGATTCAGTTAGCCGCCGATAAAACAAATCATTACGAACAAAATGTTCTAGGACAGCGGTTCTCTACCTTTTTCTTAAGAGGTACCCCTTCGAACTTTTACATTCATTGAGGTACCCCCTATTTTGTTTCGCTGTAAATGAAAATAAGTATTACTTATGCGGACAAATATGCGATTTTGGGTTATATGGGTCTCCACACCCAACCGGCGGTTGTTAGATTTTCTAACAATTTTGTATAAGAATCTCAAAGCTGTATAAGAACTGGGATATCAGAATTTAGATTCTATACAAATATTGTATAAGAGATCTAGCAATTTTATAAGCTTTCTTACATTTTTGTATAAAATCTAACAATTTCGCATATGCCCAGATCTTATACAGGTTTTAAGATCTCTAATTATAACAACTCGTTGATCCATAAAGTTGTCTGCAATTTTTGTTATTCCGTAAAACTTTCCAATTCAAATTTAATTCATCAAGCTTTCTATAAGTTTTTGAGGATATGTGAAGGCTTTCAAGTCTCTTGAAAGTAAACTTCGGACCATCCATGCAATTTGAAAGGAGGCTTCCGAGCCTCTTGGAAGAAGCTTCTGAGCCTCTTAAAAGGAGGCATGAGAATTTTGAAAGGACGCTTTTGAGCCTCTAAAGCCGTACGATGCTAATCTAAAAAAAGGGCTTTCAAGCTCCTTGAAAGAAGAATTCCAAGCTTCTTGTAAGCAGGCTTCCGAGCCTCTTAAAGGAGAGCCTCAAACCTCGTCAAGAAGGCTTTCAGTATCTTGGTAGGATGCTTCGAGCCTCTTGAAGAGGAATTCAAGCCATTGAAAGGAAGCTTCGAGCATCTTGACAGGAAGCTTTCGAGCCTCATGAGAGGAGGCTTTCGAGCCTCTTGAAAGGAAGTTTCCAGGCTTCTTGAAAGGAGGCTTCCGAGCTTCTTCAAAAGCGGCTTTCAAGTATCTTGGAAGGAGGCTTATGAGCATCTTGATAGCAAAATCTTTCAAGCCTCTTTAAAGAAGCGTCCGAGCCTTTTAAAAGGAGTCTTTCAAGCTCCTTGAAAGAAGAATTCCAAATCTTTTGAAGGGAGGCTTTCGACTATCTTGAAAGGAGGCTTCTGAGCTTCTTGATAGGAAGTTTTCGAGTCTCTTGAAAGGAGGCTTCCGAGTCTCTTAAAAGAAGTCTTCTGAGCCTCTTGTCAGGAAGCTTTCGGGCCTCTAGACATGAAGCTTTCGAGCCTCTTGAAAGAAAGCTTCCGAGCCTCTTGAAACGAGGCTTCCGAGCCTCTTGAGCAAGGCTTCGCCCTGAAGCAGGCTTCCAAGCCTGTTGAAAAACCTTCCGAGTCTCTTGAAGGAGGCTTCGGCTCTTGAATGGAGCTGTGCATTTCGAAGAGGCTTCTGATCACTCTGGAAATAAGGCTTTCAGAGCTACTTGAAGAATTCCAAACCTTTGAAGGGAGGCTTACGAGCTGATCAGAAGAAGGCTCCCGAAAGGCTTCAAGGAAGGCTTTTGCAACGAAGCTACTGCACTTTTCACAGGCTTTCACAGACTGATCGCATCACCATGCATATTAAAGACCAGATCATTTAGCACTGAAGCACTTAGAAACGTGTTTTTTTTAACTTTTTGTTTGATCAAAAAACTTTCTATGAACGGAACAAAAGTTATATTATTTTATTTCATATGAATAACTAAAACGAATTATGCATCGTTATTTCGAAAAAAATCTCGTACTTTTCTGTTGATACCACTTGTCAGTCGGCGCACAACTTCTTCAGTTATGATTTTGGCTAACTGATTCCACCAGTTCTTCATTCGGCCTATGTCAGTAGTTGCTGCTCCCTGCATCTCCAGTTTCTGGTTAATAATCACCCAAAATTACTCTATTGTATGGAACTGAAGACAATTTGATGGATTCAACTCTTTTGGAATGAACTGGATCTTACTATCGTAGAACCATTGTAGCACTTCCTTGCTATAATGGCAGCTGGCTAAATTAGACCAAAACGCAAATGGGCCATCTTGAGGCTGAATGAAGGGTGAACCCCGGTTTTGACGCAGATGGATTTTGCAGGACTGTGCACAATCATTTTTCTTTTCTCTCCCTGCATGGTGAATATATGAAAAAATGGTGAAAAAATAGACTGAACCAATCTGTTTACAAACAATAAAACGCTGTGAAAAACTTACATATCCGACCACTTAGAACACCAGTATCTCTAAAATAAAGTGCCCCATTTCTAAATGATCTAGTCTTCATGTTGAATGCAAGTTTTGGAATCCAACATAAAACAATTATCAAAACTAATAATAAGTTTCTATTGGCATGGTAATACGTAATGTACCCCAGGGGTACATGTACCCCAGGTTGAGAACCACTGTTCTAGGACATGAAACCTCGCATGAAACTGCATGACATTTTTCTAAATTTATGAATATTTCTCAATGGCTTGAGCTGAGCCACTACATAAATATGGAGAATCTATACATTTCGTGAGTTTACGCCAACAGGGTGCTGATGTTTAAATCTTACATGTCTTGTACTCGTGACCGGCATACCGTGGTATCTCGTTAAGCACGCTATTCAACTTTTGCTGCATGACAGTTGTTTGTTATCATGTTCATCAACGCACACTGCATGAATTGTTCTATGGGGGATTGCCCCTCGCGTTATTTCCGCGTAGCTATCAAATTTTCTTTTACCGAAATAATCTAAATGGAGCTATCACTTTTCTTGCGGAAAATATTCCTTCTCATTATTCCGCAAGGAAACGGACGGCTGAGCCGCCAAATTTGCTTCAGTAATGAAGAGAATTTTCTTTGACCGCTCTCGTAATAAGCAGCGTACTATGCTTTTGAAAATTTTTGCTACATCTTATGAACAAGATTTCACGAAACCTATTATTTAGCTAAAATATTTCCGGAAAAGTGAAAAACTCCAAATGTCGAGATTCAAAAAGGTTGAGGAGCTTATTCGGACAATAAATAGTTATCAACGTGTTCCTCAATCCTCGACAGCTTTCGCGCGTCCGCTGACATAATGGAGTCATTATTTACGATTTTTCTTCGTTCAGCCTGTCATCCAGTAGACTGCTGATGGAAGAGGGTTAATGCCAGTAGACTTCTCGTTAAAATATCGCATATGGCGTGTGGTTTGGTGGGTTATTGTGGCATTTTACTCAATTTGACCTTTCCAACATCACCAGAGGAGTTTTCAAAGAATTGAGTCGTCGTTGATTACCAATCTGTCACTGAGGAAGAAATCTTTGTTAATTTTTATTGATATTTTTTACCATCGACTAAAGCCTCTTCCTATCCTTATCATAAACTTTTGTTTCCAACATCGTAGTGCTTGAAGCTTCAAGCTACCATGTACGTTGCAGTTTTTCTTGAAGAGTTGGTTCATAGAATACGAGATAACTCTCATTGTTCTTCTCTTCGTTAGATATTAGGGGTATTCATGAGGTGTATTTTTACCAGGCGTATTTAAATGTTTACCACTGCTTTCAGTAGATCTCCACTCAGTGTACTCTGTATATTGATGTTAAATGAACAAAATTATCTGTTCTATATTTTCTAATGTCAAGTATAGCGAAAAGAATAATAGCATATTGTTCAAATGGTCTGGGACGATTGTTGTAGCTTATTTGAGAATAATATGCTGGAGAATAATAATAATTTAAAATACTTCTAGATGCAAGGGCACTGATGAATATGCAGGCATGTGACATATATTTCGACTATTATTTAGCGACTATTATTTATCCGTAATTCTAAGTTTGAACAAGATATGTGAATTAAAAAGTCGCTTGATTAAATGCAGATTGAACGTGTAAGCACCTTTATTTAATTCACCTGAACGAAAAGAAAGTTGAATATGTTCAACTTTTGGCAGATCAATTGAACTCAACTGAGTTGTTTAATTCACTTCCCTGTTAAAACGCAGCATATAAGAATGAGAAAAGCAACCTGTTCAATGCATGTAACCGGTACGGTAACCGGTAACCAAACCGGTACGCACATAGGAACTTGTCAAGCCTCGATTATTTAGAAACGATTACGTTTGTTATTTATTTTCTGAAAAATATCAAATCAATACTTAAACATGGTATTCTAAATCGGTGTAAACAAATACACATCAAATCGAAGTGTATCGGCATACAGTCGCGTAAGTCTGTTTTCCTTGAAAGAAATATCAGCTCGTAAATATGGTAAATATACCACGTATACAAGGAATACACTGAATACCAAGCGCTACGTGAATACTATTGTAATTAAACATACTAAGCAACGAGAAGAGCTTGATTTCTTTTGATTCGAATTTGAAATAGCAAAGATGATTTGATATAAATCATTAGGAAAACCCAGTAACAAAGACCTCCATTGCACGATGATTAAAGCGAGGAGGTGTATTGTGACAATGTCAGCTCGCATGACAGGTACTGAAAGCTTTAATAACTGTGAAAGCTTGAAGATACTCAATCGAATGAAGGTGAAACGCCAATAAGAATGCAAAACACCGTACGAAATGAACTCAACGAATAGTAACCTCTCTGGTTGACATAACCGAGAATGACATGTTAAATCGTTTCTTAATCTTCTTGTGTGGAAGGAGGACTAATTGATGTCATTGTGAGATTTTACCTTCTTCAGGCCCTTGCATGTACCACAATGATGAAGCATTTCCAACCATTAACTGGCATATTCCTGCTATATTGTGCTCTTGTTTTAATTTCTGTTGAATAGCGTGTGGGAGGCAGATGGTTCTCCATACATTACAAAGCAGTTGATTTGTCTTGTAAAGTTGTTCGACGATTTATTCTCAGGAATATTTTAGTTCGAAAACAGAAACATTCAGCGGTCAAATTATACAACCAGAATACGTTGATTAACCTGGAGTTATGTTTTACACATTGATTATCCAATTTTCGATTAAAAATTTCCTGAATAAAAGTAATAAAAAATCTGATCTGTGCTCTGGGGTCATATTGACCCGAAATTGAAATTTTTATTAACTTTAATTGTTCGGCCAATTTAGAATTTTTTGGGCAGTTTCGAAAGATAATTTAATCATCTTTCAGGACGTTACATAAAATTGATCATAGATGGGCGGACCTCCTTGAAAGGTAAATGAGGTACAAAAATGATTGATTTTGAATCTCCGTCAGAAAAACAGCTTGAACAATGAACATTCAACTGAAAAATCCATTGAAATTTATTTGGGGATTACCAGGTCTCTTAATTTCCTAACCTTCTGATTTCTGAAGGAATTACTGGATGAATTTAATGAAGATTGTTTTTAAAAATTTCCGTGGAAATATCTAGAAGCATTTCTGGGGTATTTATGAAAAAAATACTTTTTCCAATCACAACATTTTATTCGCTCAATCAATTCTCCAATACATTCAAGGTCCCTTTCAACATAACCCATGGTATTTTATGCCAAATGAACTACCGAGAATTCCGGAGATACTTCCGCAGGGATTCCTTGAGAACTTCTGGATTAACCTCCGGAGGATTCAGAGGGACTCAGATGATCTTCCGGAGAAATTCGGAGGAAATCACCATTATCATCTAACGAGTAATCCCAAACCATTAACATTCGTCAAGCATATGTGTTCTAGAGTACCAAAGTTTGTCGACCTGCTTCAAATATGATGCATGCTCCTTGTAGTGCATAGAAAAGAATGTGTACGAAGAATCCGAGCAACACACATTTTGTAAACGAAGTTCATATAACTCATATATGATATATTCAGTCATATATGAGTTATTCTAACAAATTGGTCTGAATTGTGCTGTAGGATAACTTCTTGGTGTCCGGAGACGAGCCAGCCTAGGGCTGAAAGTCTCCTTGATAAAAACAACAACAAAAAACTTCTTGGCCATCCAAGAAATTCCTTGAGTAAAGCCTTTTGATTCACGTGCGTAACCAAAGGTCTGTCGGTCTGTTTCAAATATGGTGCATACTCCTTGTGGTACACAGAATAGAATATGTACGAAGAATAACTGGCCATCCAAGAAACACGTGTCTCACTTGCTTCAACATCCTCACCTCGCGCCGTCATCCAAGATCTCTTGGGCCAGCCGTCCCTAGCTTGCGCTCCACGTTTCAGCACCAAGATCATTTCATGGTCTTGGTGCGTCTGACGCTTCGCGCGTCCTGTCCCAGCGTTTAAAGCTTTTCGGTCGCCCGCATTGACGTCGACGTACTTATCCTCATCAGTTTTCACCAACTTTCTGCGGGTCGATGCGCTCGACTTCCGCTTTGAGCTATCTGACCAGCTCCAGGGTTTTCGGTCCCTTGTGCTGATGGTACCGGACACTGGTACCCTCTTGCAGGCCCGGTGACTTGCGTCTGGTTGCGTCTCGCTTTGTGGCGAGAAGTCGCCTTCTCGGATCAACTACCGAGCTCCCACAGCCGATCTACTCCGTCAAAACGACGTTTAGCTTTTTATGGTCGCCTCTGCTTGGTTTTCTCAGACACCATCACCGGTTTGCTGCCTGACCCGTTTTGGTTTGTGCAGGTCTTTTTCCTCGTTGGCCGTCAGGGCAAATCAATCCTCTTGGGCCAAAAGTCGCTCTTCCAAAGAAGAAGGCCTTGGTTTGTGGCACCTTTAGCGTTTCGCTTCCCCGGGTGGCTTATAAGCGTTCTGTTCTTGTCTTACAACTCAACAACATGGCGGCACCAGCAGGTTGTGTTTCAGTTCCTTATTGATGTTCTGCATCCACTTGCGAACTCGTTAATGTACCGAGTTACTCGACGACCACCCACATCCCGGGTTGTGCTAACATTGTACCAAATCTGTCAGGTTCCAATAGACGAGCTGAAGCTAAGTCCAGTGTGGCCAAACGAACTCTCAATTAGTGTAGCCAAACGAGAATGACATCACGATTGCATCCAAGCAATGGAATATGTGACGCAAATAACACATATTCCATTGTTGTACCCCCCTCTCACTTCTCACATCTTTATCTCATTTTCACTTCTTTCATCTCACTACTCACTATTCACTTCTTGCCTCTCACTTCTCACTTCAGTTCTCACTGCTCACTCTGTTTCTCACATCACACACCCTCAATTCCTCCCTTCTAACTTCTCTTTTTTCTTCTCACATCTCACATGTTGCTTTTATTTCCACTCTCACTACCCATATCTCAATCGCACTTCTCACATCTTACATCTCACTTCATGTATTGAATTTTTCACTTCTCAATCTCACTTCTCTTGTCGCTTCTCACTTCTCGGCTCTCACTCATCACTTCTCGTTTCTCACTTCTCGCTTCTCACATCTTACATCTCACTTCTCGCATCGAATTTCTCCTTCTCTTGTGGCTTCTCATTTCTCGGCTCTCACTTATCCTTCAGTTTCTCATCTCATTTTCATATCACACCTCTATCTCATTTCTAACTTCTCACTATTCACTTCTCGCCTCCTTCCCATACTTCTCGCTTCTCATCTCACTTTTAATTCTCACTTCTCGCTTCTCACTCTCTCTTTGAATTTCCACTTCTCAATTCTCCTTCTACATCTTACATCTCACTTCTCGTATCAAATTTCCCTTCACTTGTAGCTTATCATTTTTGTCTCTCATTTATCATTCTCGTTTCTCACTTCTATCTTTTCATCTCACATCTTTATCTTATTTCTCACTCCTCACTATTCACTTCTCTCTCATTCATTTTCCACTTCTCATTTCTTACTTCTTCTCACTTCTCGCTTCCCCCTTACTTCTCACTTCTAATTTCTCATTTCTACCTTCTCCTTCTCCTTCTAATTTCTCATTTCTTACATCTCATCTCATATTACTTCTCACTTCTCATTTCTCACTTCTTACTCCTCACAGTTCACTTCTCACTTCTCACTTTCACTTTTCAAAATCACTTTCCACTGCTCACTCTTTCTTCTCACTACTCGCATATCATTCCTTACTTCACACTTCCCAAATCTCACACCTCACTTCTATTCACTTCTTACTCCTCACCACTCCACTTACTACCACTTCTCATTTTTGCTTCGTCTTCTTTACTTCTCTCTTCTCCCTCTCACTCCTCATCTTAAATCTCACTTATCGTATCTAATTTCAATTTCATCGTTCTTATTCAGTATGTAGTTATTGGTAATAAAGTAGAAAGTAGCATAAGCATTGAAAATCAATGTGATTATTTATGTTCTATATGGTAATTGTTAATAAATAAATAAATTTGTTACTACTCACTTTCCAATCTCATTTCTCACTATTTGCTTCTCACTTCTACTTCTCCTTATCCTTATCGTTTCTCATTTCTCGCTTCTACTTATTACTTTCGTTTCTCACATCTCACATCTCATTTATTAGCACCACCCCTAGTACACATTTGACCGGCAAAATAAGCAGAACAAATTATTTTGATCGTTCTATGAATTTCCTCGAAATATAAGCATAGCAAAGTTACGTTGTTTTCTTTTGAAATCCTATCCAGATTGTTATCAGAAATCAAAATTGATGATTTCAATCTAGGACACAAATCAAAAGCACGAGGAGTTACTACTTCTGGTCGCCCCGTGTACACGTAACTTTCGATGGGAAGGAAGTGTTTATGTTACTTACTAATAGAGGATCCGACTCAGTGACTCCTAATAATTACCACGGAGTTGGATATTGGGGAAGGTATTAGTTAGGGTCAGAATTTTCCAGCACTACGCAATGTTACCGTGGAATCTTACACCGTAACACACAACGCAAAGGTGTGTATACCCAGCGTTACGGAGGTTCTGCACACTTCCGAAGTATGAACATGCACTAAACTCACCGACCGATACAAGGTACAACTCGACGCTCGCGATAACCTGCGTCCTCAATACAAACGCGTCCAATTTTGCATTCAAAATGTTCCATAATAAATCTAGCGATAGTCGACAATCATCTGGGTCTCACCCTAAAATGTACGTCAAGTTGTTCTTTACATGATTGACAAACATATACAAAACATATTCATAGCATAATATGGGTACACAAGCTAGGATTTATAAAATAATAGAAATATCATAAAATTGGCACGTTTAAGCATCATCAGCATTGCTAATGCATTTTATCCATAAAAAAAACTTTTAGACCAACTACAAAACCAACTTTAACAAAAATTCCTCCCACGTGAGCATTTTCCCCATGCTAACATAGTTGCTTTGTCTATTTTCTTTTCACCACTTTTCTTTCCAGGTCAAGCGAGGCGAAAAGTTGCTGTCACCATGCTGGCGTTTGTCGTTATATTTGGGATCTGCTTCCTGCCGTCGCATCTCTTCATGCTGTGGTTTTACACAAGTAGCTTTTAGTTTGTATCCCAGTGGTGTTTATGTTACCGCCCCACCGAGTTGCATTTTCATGCCGGTGGTAGACCGTGTTCTGTTTGCTTATCTCCATAGCTCCGGGGGTTTTCCGTCGGTTTCCTCGAGTGACGAAATGCATTTTATTGCTCCTCTCTCGACAAGTTGAATAATGGCAGTTGAATGTACACGTCGACCCAGATTGACGATTCTTATATAGCTGCCGCGGCTTCATGTATCCACGGAACTTTCATTTCTCGGAGAGTGGATGCATGTTCTTCAATTAATGAATTTAGCAAACAAAAGTGACAGTAAAATGCATTTTCTTGGATGGTGGTTCAAGCTGTTCAAAGATGCACTCGACTTACGATGAGAAAAATGTCTCATTATATATCAATTGATAGGTATCTGGAGTATTTTGCGTGAATAAGTGTACAGTTAAATAAGTTGAAACACTGCGCTATATATACACACACAAGCTTATATTGCCGTTTTAAAAACCAATTAAAAACAAAATATATGTACTTAGTAAGACCTCATGATACACGAGATAACTTTTCGGATGGTTCTTTATTTTGTTCGTTTGAATTGTGCGCTTATCAATTCGCTTATGGCTTCTTTATAAATTCATTTGATTACCAAGCGTATCCTCATAAACTTCTTGATGGTAGGAGGAAAGAAATGGAGAGTTTACGAAATATTTTTTTACGTTTTTATCGACTCGATTTTATGGAAGTACGTAAAATTTTTATATGCTTCATGTTTTACTTTTTTCAACAGCAACAGCACACTGTGAGAAAAAGTAGACAAAAAATCTGAAAGTGGACTATTGCAATTTAAAGGGAATGAAGGTTTGCTACCACTCACCATAAATCCGTATTTTTTGAATGAGTGTGTGGATATTTCCGAGTGTTTCCACTAACACAATCACAATTTGTCGAAAGACGGAAAGGACAGACGACATATCCGCCGGTGGTGAATCATTCAAGCTGTTTTCTTTGCCCAATTTTCCTTGAGCCTTAAACAAAAAGTGGAGATTTTAGGTATTCTAGAATATAGAAGGGAGGACATCAAGGGCTTTATTTATTTCCGATCTTCCAATCAAAATTGATTCCTCCTATTTCTCTCTCTTTGAACCTTAATGCTGTCGTCAGCTTAGGTTCAGTTCTTTTGTTCTCAGGGTGCTCTACAAATTATGAACATAACGAGCCATTCACTGTATGAAGCTATCTTCAATCGATGTGCTTGAATTTGACTTTCACCTTTCTCGTCCCAATCTCGAGAAGAAGTTTGCCATCTGCGCTTCTAAAAAACACCCTTTGATAAATAGTTAGTCACGATAGACATTAAGTATTCTTTAATTGTAAAATTTAATAGTTCAAGAAATATTGTATCGTTGGAAATTTAATTTCTGTTGATATAAAAGAAGAGGAGGTTTTGCGCCCGCTTGAGGAAGGGATTTTGCTCTCTCTCAAGCGGCTTTTCCTGCAAATAAAGAATAAAGAATAAAGAATAACCTGAGCATCTTTGTTTTCTCGACCAATTGCAACTAGTGTACAATCAATCAAACCAAGCTAAGCTGCATTTCTGGATGTATTTCCGGACATTGAATTCTGGAATGAAATATGTCTTTTAATTGCAAGGGTGGCGTTCTGAATCGTTGTTTCAACTTGCCCCCCCATCCACAGAAAAAAACAATATTCTTACAAATTTTAGACCCGTTTTAAGATAGGTTTTCTATACAAAAAGGCTACAATTATGTATATTTTTAATTCCGGACCATACAATAATTTATCCATTTCTGAGTTATCAATGACTTTTTAGACGATATATTAAGGAAAACAATAAAAATCACTTTTCAAAAATCGCCGATGAAATATTTTAAACACCCGTACCTCATTTCTAGTGGCCTTGCCTAACTTTTAATCCATTTTTTTACACATGCCAATCGACTGAGCTCGACGAAAAAGTGTGTATGGTGTATGTGTGTATATGTGTGCGAAAACTAATCTCACTCATTTTTTAGACACTTGCCCTTAAGTTGCATTCGACGCAGAATCTTGTCCCATTGTTTCCTATTGAAAATTGGAAATATCGGACTATGAGTTTCGAAGTTATGGGCAATTTTTTTTTCACGTAAGAAAAACGTAAACAATTCTCACTCATTTTTCAGGTACTTATCCTTAACCTCGACAAATTGAAGTAATGTCTGTGTGTGTGCAAACTAATCTCACTCATTTTTAGACACTTATCCTTAACCAGTTTCTCGCAAACAAATTGCTTTGACGAATCCTTCCCATTATATTTTGGGCCCCAATCAGTGTAGGTTAACAGTTATGGCCAAAATACTATTTTTATGACACTTGAGCAAGGCTCTATCACCGCATCATCATCACATTTCCAGGATGCTTTTCAATACTGGCTGTGCATGTGCTAAGACAAGACAAGACAAGACTTGAGCAAGCCTCTATCACCGCTAGGTGGATAGGTGGATTAAGCAATTCTCCGTGAAATCATGATTTTTTCCAGATTTCAAATTTGTATTTTTTGATTTCCTGAAATTTCGCATATATACATTTTTGTGATCAAAAACATAATTTGCATAATTGGTTTGCCATTTTGACTCAAGGGCCTAAGCAAAACCACCTTGAACGCTTTAAAAAAAACTTGAAAACGGCTTGTCCGATCGTTTTGGTGTCTTCGGCAATGTTGTAGTTAAACATTAGGAGTATGTGATAAAAATATACACTGTGAAAAAAGATATTCAAGCATTAAATGGGAAACTTAAAATCGATTTTCTCAAAAACGAATTTTCAATTTTTTATATGTTGTAGCAGATAATATATCACTTTTTGCACTATGGTTCATAATGGAAAATGATAGACAAAAAAGTTAAATATATATATTTTTTAAATGGTCGAAATATTTTTTTACTTTTTATAGACTTGATTTTATGGAAGTACGTAAAATTTCCAATGGAAAAGGTGTAATGCGAAATTTCAGGGAAATCATAAAATACAAAAATAAATCGACAATCGATTTCACAGAGAATTGCTCTATAGTCCCCTAGTTCAAGTCCCGATCACAAAATAAACTATGATAAGTAGCGTTCAAATGAGCTGATTCCAACATTTTCTATGCTTTTCAATATGGAAGATTAAAACGATGAACTATTAGTTATGAAATGAATGATGTAAATTAAGTAAAATCAAACTTTGAAGGAAAGTACAGCGTGTGTTTTAGTCGTCGCGAAAATGCTATTAATTATCTGGTGTTCGATGGTTCATGCGCATTAGACTGGCACAGATTACTAGGGGAGAAAAAAATGTTGTCGAATTCCAAGGCACCCCAGAATTATGTCTTGGGTGAAAATCAATCTCGAAAATTTCACTCAATCGCTTGTTGATAAGCTGGCCATTTGATTTGAAGTTTGTGAGAGTTTTCAGCCAAAATGTATGAGAATACACTTCCGTCACTCATTCGATGTATATTCTGGTTCTGATTGTCGATTGACCTCAAATTGCAAAAACGGCAGTTATTGTTCTACAGAATCAATTTCACAGAACATTGCATGATGATTAAATGAACTTTCATATAATTTTCGGCTGATTTATTAGGAGCTGATTTGTGTATTTTTGGGTTTTTGATCAGATCGCATCACCAAAACCTATATAAAAGTTCATTTAATCATCATACAATTTCTGAAATCTGTAAATGCTGTGTAGATGAACAACTTTTTGTTTCGCGTGTCTAATGCGCATGCATAGCGCTTTTAACTCCGTCAGAAACAAGCGATGGTTCTTCAATGGTTGCAGTAGCCATCTAACAAGTAAGTACAGTGCGTGTTTGGTCGTCGCGAAGTTATTATTCTAATCGTCTTCGGGAAATACGTTAGAAACGCGTTGCATTTCCATTTCTGTTCGTGAATATGGCGTAATTCAAAAGATATAATTAGTCGCTAATTAGATGATTTCCAATAGATTTGCTTCCCAACTAAATACTATTAATTTCCAGTGCGCTCATGGAGATGCGAGTATTTCTCGGTATTCACAGCAATAAGTGTCGAACTAATTTTTCTCCCCTTAATCCTAAATGACTGTGGAGGACGTGGCCGGATCGTTATTTCTTATTTTGAGAGAATCGGTCTTAAATTAAAGAAACTCCAGAAGCATGTACAGTGAGAATAGCTTTGGTCCATAAAACTGTTCAATTGGTGAGCTGTGCATTATTTGTTATTTCTCAGCCAATCACGACTAGCAACTAACGGTAGAAGTGACGATCAATCAGTTAAGCTAAGCTAAGATAAATTGATGATAATGAATGGGCACGTTGTATTCGTGGCATTTCTGCAATACCTGACGTACACGAACACCTGGTCTGTGGTAGAACGTTCACCCAAAATCCGCCCAATACTGCCCACCTGAGCTCTCTTGCATGTGAATTAGTCGTCGCATAAAATTTGGGAGAGTACCTTGTAGGCGTTCAGCAATGTGATTGCGCATATGTAGATGGCCCTTTTGAAGAAGAGACACCTTGCATCCACTCCTGCGGCAGAGCCTCATCCTCAAGCCTTGGTAATCGCAGTGTGATGCTCTGGCCTGCCTCACTACCGTATTTAAACAGCTCTCTGGTAGTTGGTCAACTCCAGGTTTTTTTGTTTTCATTGATCTCCTCCTGGATTTCTGGAGATTCAGCCAAGTCGTATGTCCTGCGTGCATCTCATAGGTTCATTACCATACCCCACCGTTGTGGCACATCGCCATTCAAGTGCTCTTCGAGTGCTGCCGCCACCTTTGGATCACCTCACGCTCGTTTGTAAGAAGGTTCAGTTTATGTCCACATATCGGGCTGTGGCACGGTCCTTACTTGACTGTGAACGATTCAACTTCTCATAGAACTTTCGTGCGTTATTAGCGCGGTACAGTTCTCCGTCTCTTCACGGTCTCGATCTTCCTGCTGGCGCTTTTCCTCGGAAATTCGAAGTTGTCTCCGCGCCCGTTTGTATCGTGCCTCGTTCGCCTCGTGTGGTTTGCAGCAATCTCACCATGCGTGCATTCTTCTCTAACTAACTGCTCACATTCGCTGCTCATACCAGTCGTTTCTTTGATCCGGGGCTTCGTCTTAGTGCAACGGTTGCGAATGACATCCAATGGCGGATCAAATATCTCTCCACCATCTTCAGAGATGCTACGCCTAGCTGCTTTTCGTTGGAGTACCACATCCAGCCATCAATGTATAGTCGCGGCAGACGGACTCCGACGCGTGGTGTACACCGTAGAGTTTTGAACGCGAACATACTCAACGAGTGATGGTTGGATTCAATATTCGCGCTGCGGTAAATGCTTACGTTCGTGATGTCGGAGAAGAATTTACGTCGATTAGAACGTGGTCGTTTTGGTTTTCCGTTTCTTGATTATTTGATTTCCATGTGCCTTGTGGATATTCTACGGGGAAGAAAGTGCTTCGGATTACCATTCCGCGGGAGGCTTCGCATCGTTGGCCGTTGTTGTTCTATACGGTATTGATTATTCGGGTCGATCGGTCTATTTTCTCCTTCCTACCTGTCGTTCATGTCTCGCAGTGGACATCCATCCTGTGTCCGCTCCACTGTGCATAAACGCTTCTTTCTCGTCATCGGTCTCACTTCATTAATGGGCAGTACACGTTGATCATGCTAAGTTGAAGAAACGGCCTTTCATCCTCGGCGGCATCACCGTTGATCACCAATCACTCGTTACATCTTCCCAAAACTATGAAGCCGTTCCCAGTTCGTTGGTGGTGCACAGCCTCGGTAGAAGGTAGCCGCTCGATTCCCGCTTTTCCACACTTCTGTCCTGTCCAGCAGATTTCGCAGCGTAATTCATCGTAGATAATCCTGTCGCAACCTGTCAAACCTCAGCGACTTGCAGTTCCATGTTCCATAAGAACAAACCAATGGCACATGATAGATCACTTCTTACAAATGCTTGATCTCCTCATGATGTTTAGTGCAAAATATTTGTCGTCTTATATCACTCAGGTCCATATTTCTTTGCTATCTAATCAACTTTTTGATATTATTGAATATTTTATCTTTTCATTGTAAACATACTTTAAGGTAATACCAGGGCAAGTGGGACCTAAAATCGCTAAAGCATACTTAGAAACAATTTTAGGACATTAACCACGGATACTATTATATGCTTCCGTTGTTGAAGTGTGAACGTGTTGTAAGTCATTTATTCAGTTACAAAATATTGATAGTGACTTAAATAGAATTTACCTGTGGGACCACTTACCCTTCAAAACGGGGCAAGTGGGACCTATTCCTTTCTATTCTCGAACGAAACTAATTTGAAAATGTAAATATAGTAACCATGTAATTTCTGAGTCGTAGTATTTCATATCATGGATGGAGGTTTGTGCTTGTCAGACTTTCGCTTTTGGCAAAAAAAAGGATTACAATGTTAGAATATAAAATAAAGACAACAGCCGGTTTATCGTTTAATTGTCTGTTGTCTGGCTTTACGATAACTTACTTTCTTACAAATGTGTTGAATGGAAGAGATAAACAAATCTTTGTTCACTTTTCGAATGAATGATTTCTCTGTACACAAATTATTACATAAATTAGAAACTCAAAATGAACGTTTTATCAGGCGGTGTTGTAAATTTGTAATAGATCAGTAATTGATTTATTCTTAAGCACTTTATTTATCTTAAAATCTGATTAATCTGATGCGAAGTTTAAAATAACAAAACACAAGACAAAACTTGTTGATGTATTTACGAATAAGTAGATTTTTGCACTGTAAACGAAAATTTTCATAGTTATAACCATTGCTCTTTTCTATGAGGAGATAATTTTCAGAAAGTAAAACACATTTGGTAAATCAACTGTTCTACTTCTTAACAACTAAACCAACGATATCAACATTTGATTCAGATACATATGATATATGAGTGTTCGAATTATTTTTCACTGAACAACAATCTAAAAAACAGGTAGGTAGCTCTATCGAAAATGTTGTTCAAATATGTACCACTTGCCCATGTATGTTAAAAATTAGGGAAAGTAGAAAATGGCAATTTTGGCTTTAATCAAAACTTTTAAATCGTTTTTGATATCACACAATTATTTAATTCTCAAAATTGCACTTTCCACATCAATGATGAATTTAAAACGACTATTTTGTTGAAATCCAATGAATTAAATAAAAGTGATAGAATTTTGCCGGTAGTTTAAGTCATGATTAAAAATACCATTAGTATGGGACGTCTCATTTTAAATATCGATATTTGATTCGATACGATAATATCGAATCAAGTATCGATATCACGATATATTGAATGACATATTTATATCGATATATATCGGAAATCATTATGATATTTCAAAGTACTTAAATATGACTGCCGTTTTATTGTTTATATTCCACCGAATTACCTTACAAAAACAACTAAAAAGATTTTTTCCAAAAAAATAGTCCTCAGACGCAGAGTTATTGTGCCAGTCACCAATCATGAAACGTCGCGCGATGTTCCGTAATTTTTGAACCGAGGCAGATCATGATAAATTCACTTTTATTCGTCCGGCATGGTTGAAAAAATCAATTGAATTTTCGAATGCTGATATGATTACTAACATTTTTCTAG
>NW_026942567.1:55620-80155 GCF_024139115.2 Armigeres subalbatus
CTAGAAGTTACGTATTGCTGTGGCCAGAGTCGATGTGAGCGCCACGATATGTCCCGACGTCGATAATATCGGAGAAGTGCCATCCATCAATCAAAACGTGGTCGATTTGTGATTCTGTCTGCAGTGGTGATCTCCAGGTGTACCGATACGGAAGGGGTGTTGGAAGTAGGTGCTACGAATGGCCATATTCTGGAGGCGGCGAAATCAATTAGTCGTAGGCGTTTCGTTCGTCAGCCGGTGAGCGCTGAACTTTCCAATAGTCGGTCATCTCCTCTTGGCCAACCTGAGCGTTCAAACTCTTGATGATTTTGACGTCGGCTTGGGCAGCTGTCGTACTAGTTCCAGCTGCGCGTAGAATGCGTCCTTATCATCGTCAGTGCTTCCGGAGGTGTGGGCGACGGATTGTGCTGGTTGAAGAACCGGCCTTGATCCTCAACCTGCACATTCTTTCATTGATCGGCCACCACCCGATCACGCGCCTTTGCATATCGCCCATCACTATGTGCCGTTCCGCCGCGTGTGTTGCCGCAGCTTCAGATAGGGTATGATTACCTCTAAACGTTCGTACCATTGATCCCTTCCAACAACCCCTGCAGCGCTACGATGCCGAATCCACGGTCCTTGAGCACATCGCGAGTATGCGTGCTCCGATGAAGTTGAGAGATTTGCAGTTCCACGAACCGAGTTTCCAATCGCTAGTCCCTTTTCGTCGCAATGGTCTTCGCCGATGGTTCCGGTCCGTACTCTCTGTTGATTGTTCGTTGCTTATGATTTTTAAAGGCTGGCTTGAGGGCCTGACACCAAACCCCTAAATTTCGGAGGACCATTCCTCCTTATTTCCGGTGGACCATGGCATAGTTTCACGAGTCCTCGCTGGCACTCGGACGATGATGCCGCCCTAACATGGAGAACAGACGCCGTTGTGAGCCGATCCTGACATGGAGAACAGACGCTCAATAAGACTACCTCCGAGGAGCAAACCCCCTTCCCTTTCAGCACATGACCATAGTTCCACCGTGGTTACCCGATCTTCCTAAGGTTGTCTCGTATCCCGCCAGCACCGCGGGAGGTAGGGATAGGAGCTAAGAGGAAGGACCGAGATGGGGTCTATTTTATTCCTTCAGGTACGCGAAGTACCAATGGTACGCTTTACCAGCATTTGCCGTGCCTTTTTTACTGATACTGCATCCAAATTTCGCCTCTGGTAGTTCTTCCTTAAATTTTCCTGCGTTCTCTTCTTCGACCTCCTTCAGGAATTTCCGCGGAAACTACATAAAGAATACTTATATAAATTCCGAGATAAATCACTCTAAAGATTTCCCATGAAATTTCTCTGAAAATTGTTTCGGAAATTTATTTTGAATTTCAAGAATTACTTGAGGTATACTCCAAAAAAATACTCCGGGACCTGCTCCAATATATTCCTCCAGCTGGAAGTCACGACGGAATTTTTCTGGGATTATTCAGAAGAGTTCTTAAAAGGTTTCTTGGAACAAGTTCTGAAGGATTTATTTAAGAGTTCCAGATATTCTGGTTAAAATTCTTATATAAATAAGAGAATAAATTCATGAGGGAATTTTTGATGAAATTTCTGATTTATTTCCCAATGTAATAACTGGAGGGATGTCTCGAAAAAAATTGGAATTGTTGAACAAATTTCAGGAGAAATTCTAAAAGGATTTCCTGGTTTGAATCACTGTAAACATTTCTGTATGACTTCTTGAAATAATTTCGGGTGGATTTTTCGATGGGCATCCAGAAGATATAATTAAAGGAATTACTAAAATAGTTTCTGAAGAAACTCCTATAGATATTCAAGAAGTTGAGATATTTTCACAGGGAGTTTAAAAGAAACTGAAAAATTTGAGTTTCCGAATTAAAACAATTGAATTTTTAAATGAAAATCTGAAATAATTTCAGACCGACACACTTAAGAAATTCTAATAGGTGTTTCTTAAAGTTTTCTAGGAGCAATTCCTAAAATTCCTGAAAATAATTAATTTCTTAGCACTGCGTTTAATCTTAAAAGTGATACAGTTAACTGTTCCTAACTCGATGTTCTGTAACTCGATATTTTCTTTAACTCGATGAAATTCAAAGTCCCTTAAATCTAGCATATTGCGTTCCCTCGTAAGTCGATATTTCCCTTACTCGATATTCTCTATGTCAAATTGGTTTCCCATGCTTTTTTACCACGCTAACTCGATGTTGTTAAAACCGTTTCATGCACCATAAGTGAGAAGTGAAATGTGCGAAGTGAGAAATGAATAGTTAGAAGTGAGAGGTGCAAAGATAAAAGTGAGAAGTGAGAAATGAAAGGTGAGAAGTGGGAGGTTAAAAGTGAGAAATTTGAAGTGCAAAGTAGGGGAACGGTTCGCCGCTTCATCTCATAGCTCATTCCCATCAAAAACAAAGCAATGGAAAGAATTTGGTTTTTTATTTTTTTCTTGATTTTTTTCAGCAGAGCAGGCATGTTGACAAAAGAAGCGACGAATTTGGTGCCGTATTTTATGTTTAGCGATGAGATGGATATAGTATAGTGGGATGGAGATTGAACAATTTCTCTAGTAGTGAAAAAATAGAAGGATAAGTGAGAAGTCATAAGGCCGATACAAATATTTAAAATCTATTTTGTCTCCCCTCGGATTTTTTTCAAAAATAATATTTTGAGGGGCAACAAAATAAAATTCTGATAATTTTGAGGATTTTCAAAACATTCTTTAACAAATCGAGGAGTTTTTGATTTTTACATTTTATATATTTTTATTATCCCCCTTGACGTTTGACCTCGATAACTAGAACAAAAGTTAATTAAATATTTGTAACGGCCTAAGTGTAAAAATAAAAATGAGAAGTGAGAAATTTACAGTGAGTGAAAAGCGAGTAGTGAGAAGTGTAATATGAGGAGTGAGAAGTGCAAAGTAAGAAGTGAAAAGTGAAAAGTAGGAAAAAGAAATGAGAAGTTAAATGTGAGAAATTTCAAGTCCGAAGCAGTAGTGAGAAATAAAGAGTGATATAAGAAAAGAAGGATTAAAAATGAGAAGCGAGAAGTTCGAAGTGAGAAGGGAGATGTGCGTAGTGAGGAATGATTTATTAATAGTGAGAAGTGAGTAGTGGGAATAGGGAGGTGAGAAGCGAGATGTGAGAAGAGAGAAGCAAGAAGTAAATGGTGAGAAGAGAGAAACGAGCAGTGGGAAGGGAGTAGTACCCAAGCAGCACAACTTGTTTCACTACTGAACATCTCACTGTGTTGCAACTATTCAGAAAGAAAAAAATCTTTGCGTATGTACCATCAATATAACTCTTGCAATCTAAAAAGCGCAAGAGGTGGAGCCTGGAAACATCTCCTTCGATTGCAGTAAAATTGCAAATATGTTGCAAAATACTACTGCAGCAAAAAATAAATAAAAAATATAAAACTGACTCGATTTATGGATCTTGTGATTGATAGTCATTCACTCTAGCACAGCACCATTCAACACTTCGAGGGGACTGATGTTGACTCACCGTAAAAACCATATGATAATGAAGTTTTGTACTCGGGTTTTCTGTTACTTGATTGCACCATCACAGGAAAAAAATGTGAGTTGTCAAAACGTTGAACGATGCTGAGTTAAACATGAAGACACTCTCAACTTATCTACTAATTTAAACAAATAAATACATTTTGAAAGACGCTTTGAAGTTACATGATAAAAAATATGCAATTTGATGATTTTGTTTCGTGTTTGCAACATAAAGCGCAGTATTCTTTGGTTGTTTGTTTCCAAATGTCAAACACGTACTGCATTGCAATGTTGATGAAATGTTGATCACAACTCGAACGTTTTGACATCTCGATGCAACTTTTTCGTGCTTTGATGCTTTTCCAAAGCCTTTATTGAAATTGAATAGAAACAAGGTGCTTTTTGAAAGATGTTGCGTGTGTTACTTGGGTAAGAAGTGAGAAGTGAGGGCGGAGGAACAAAAAAAAAGAAACGAAATTCTTTCTTTTCTTTTCTTTCTGTTTTCTTCTTCCTTCTTCTTTTTTTTCTCCACTCACTTCTCACTATTCAACATCTCGCTTCTTACTTCCCATCTTATCATCTCTCACTTCTCACTTTATGCTTCTGTTTATCTCACTAGTCACACCCTACTTATCACATGGAACATATCATATCTCTCTTTTCACATCTCACTTCTCATTTCTCACTTTTGTTTTCCCCAACAGCTGACCCAAAATTGTATTCCATGGGTTTTTTTACATTTCCCCGTTAAATTCATTAACCTTTTGTATATACAAACATTGCGGATTCCAAAACGAATCGATTAGGGAAAAAAATTTGCAAATCGGTGAACCCGTTCGGGAGTTAAATCGTCAGGAAAGAAATCTCAACTCATTTTTATTATGAAGATTTTGTGGATGTTTTTTAAAATTTTTATGAAAAAAATATTTACATTGTGGAAAATTTTGTAATTGTTTATCGCTAATATTGATTTATTTCTGGAAATTTTGTATTTTTTTCCGTGGAACATTTTGATTTCTTTATGTAAATTTTTTCTTTTATAATTGCAATTTTTGCTTCTAAAAGTGCTAATTTATTTTTGAGTTGTAGAAAATTCTTTTGGAAATTTTGCATTATTTGCGGAAATTTTATATTTGTTTATTGCTCATACCCTGATTTCTTTATTGGCAATTTCCAATTTTTTATGGAAAATTTCCAATTTGTTAGGAGTTTTTATTTTAGTTTTTAACAAAATATATAAAACCCTTGAATCTTCTGGTTTAATAGTCCTTCATTAGCCTTCAAAAAATATTCAGCGGCGTGGAAAATTTCTATGCGGCGGCAAATTTTTGACGGCAGCGGTGGCGTCTTTTATTAGATAAATCAATTATTAACAATAGTTGGAAAAATCACGTGAAGAATGGAACTTACACTAATCTTGTGCGGAAAAGTGTGAATATTGAATAATGAATTAATATACGATCATCCGGTATCCGGTATTGATGGACATCCGAACCACAGACAGTTAGAACATTTTTATGAAAAATCCTTCGCCAAATTTCTCTACCAACAATCTCTTGTGTGTATGTTTCCTCTATCCTACAATGGACCATGCGCTTCCACGCTCAGACAATGCCGAAACGAGAAAAACGAATCAGTGTTGCGTTTTACCTACCTGAGAGTTCCCCCTGATGTATTGCTTAATTGCGGAATTGCGGATTGCGGGCGGACTGGCGAGATGGTTTTGGTTTTAGTAGGTCGGGTGAGCCTATCCCCACACTACCTGAGTTAACCTCCTCAGGTGTTTGTTTGCAGAATCTCCACCTCTGTCAAAAAAAATAAAAACCTACTTAAGAGTTGCTAGCAAACATGAATTTTTGCCCACAAAATATAACTGTTTCAAATTGTTATTGCTATCAGCTTTATTGAGAATTTTTAATAGTCTCATGAATTAAAATACCTCTGAAAAACGTGATAATGTACAGCATTCAAATCTATCTTATCCTCCCCTCTATTACTTTGTCTTAGAGAGGAACTGTTTGGAAATTCATTTCCTAGCTCCCATGTTCATTCCACCAAAAACAAAGAGGTGACGAGATTGGTGCTGTATTTCTTTGTTTTGCGATGAGATGAATATATGTTCAGTAAGATGGAAAACTAAGTTCCCTATATTCCTTTATGATATGAAGAGGTATCCGATCTCTGATATATACACACATCGATTTAATGTTTCTGATCTAAGCCATTCATCAGTCGTACGTTCGAGAATTTGTACACAGATTTGTCACCTCGTGACTATTGAAATTCGGAAGCTTGAAGCAGCACATTATATTGCTGAAATGTTTATCCATGCATGGTTTCCTTCCAAATTCGTAAAGTAGATTTATGTAGCAGTTGGACTTTATTCCATCGTGCAACTTATAACGAAACTTGTCGAGTTATAAGCATATCGGTCTTATGTTTGTTGAATACCAATATGTTGCAGTCTTAGTGGAATGAATACCTTTATCAGTATTTTTGTCTGAGAAGTTCCTTTTTATAAAAGGGTTCTTTATCTACTTTTTTTATCGATGAAATGACAAGGAGTCCTATATATCTTTTAGTGACTTTCTCATAATCTGTGAATGGCAGGAAGATGTTCGTGACTATGCCGACAGATATTTTTTTGACGAAGGTGTTAGTTTCGAAAATTAAACCATAGATGCTTTTCCTAATACCAGATAGGTAACTGAGAGTGCAGCTGCAAGCATATCCAAACCGGATAATTCATCACTAGAAGTTATCAAACTGCGTTTAGTTAACTAGTGGGGTCGTTGAGCTGTGTCTTCAAGACATTGCGCAAAATGAATGTATATGTAGGTATACATTTCTATTGCAATATCACCAACCGTTACGCTTTACAAACTTCGCAATGAACTTTTCTTTATTTTCACCATATGTAGAACGAAACGAAGCAGAAAAAGCGCCTCGCCATGAAATGAAACACGTACTCAATGGCTTCCGTTGGCAAATCTTGACGATTTTACTACTACATGAGTGCGATGGAAGTGGTCTGACGTTTTATTGGCTCCATGAGTGATTGTTACATGATACGTGTCTCATCTCAAACCAGCACCCCCGTACCGCATCCTTCGAAATTATTTCAAGGTTCATACCTGCAAGAAGCGTTGGTTAAATATTGTTACAAATAAGTTTTGCGACGTACCTATGGTGCACGTAAGATGATTTACGACCAATCTATTTATTTCTCCCTGAGTATTAAAGCTGAATGCTCCTTTCAACAATAGTAGATTATAGCAGTGGTAATAAACATCGTGGATCAAGTCGTTTCGATAAAATAAAACTGTTTTGTGTTAGTAGACATATGAAGCTTGAAAAAAGTCACAATAATTGGGAAAGAGCGGATTCTATTTAATAACCATTTCTCGAGGGCTTCAGCATTTTTCAAGTATTTTGGTTATATGCAAGTATGTTAGACAACCTTCTAGAGAACATTTCATAAACGATTGCCTTATAAGTAGGAATTGTGTTAGCGGAAATTAAATTTGTCCATGATCATTATTTGAGAACTCTTTCAATTTCATAAAATTGTATCGACATAATGGTGTTTTTCTAAGCATGCTCTAATTAGGTATATCCATAATTATGCAATATTTGTTAAATAAAATGGTTCAGTATTATGCCGGATACCAAACGCATCAAGCGACCAATTCTCATATGTATTAATCAATAATTAATTTGAAATTCATTACGGATGTCCATTGTTGCTGAATTTTCAGCCTAGTACTGAGAATGGCTCCATCAACGCAGTTGTGTACCTATGCATAGATTAGATAAAGTTTGAGCATGGCTACCGATTGTTCATTTTTATTATATTTGATTATCCATGCATATAATTAAACTCACCGAGATAATTATGATGCAACAAAAATGACCTCCGTGCGATATCCATTCAAGTGTAAATTGATATTGAATATTTTAGTCCGGATACAGCCGAAGAGCTGAAACGGGCAATCGTATTATGGAAGCAGAAAGCTTTATTCAGTTCATACCACATTTTGGCCTTTCCCATGTACTAAGTGTACGTAGGGGTTATCACTTCAAAAAACAAACTTTTTATTATAGGCTCGGAGATCTATTCTTACATTGTTTGTGAAATAACTTATTATTATTATTACTATTATAGAGTTTTGGCACTTCCTCAGCAAGCGTGCTGGGAATTTTCACCTACCCCGGGCAATCTGAATGCCAAAGGGGATTAGGCTCTGTGGATCTCATTCGCCGGTTGACTTAAAATCCTATAATAAACGTTTGCACCGGATGTATTAGTTATGGTGGGTGGTTCAGGAATCTTCTTACGATGCTGTAAGTTCCAAGAACCACTGTCTTTTGGATGCTATGGAGGTTATGAGATAGTTCCAGCTCTCCTAAGGATCTCAGAAGAGATTTCGGGACGATTCCGGTTGCTGAGATAACAACCGGGATTATACGCACGTCCTCCAGGTGCCATACAGCTTCAACTCCTCCACCAAGTCGTGGTACTTCGTTATCTTGTTGGAGAATGTTGTTTGGACATTATGGTCTAGCGGTACAGCAATGTCGGGGAGGGTTACCCGCTTCATCCTTTGTCGTAAACCACAATATCGGGCCGATTGGCACGAATGAGGACATCCGTTATGATCTCGCGATCCCAGTACAGCTTCACGAAACTATTTTCCAGAACCGGGACAGGCACATATTTGTAGTAGGCGACAAACTGGTTAACCAAGTTGTGCTTTAAAGCAAGCTGTTGGTGCACAATCTTGGCTACTTCGTTATGACGACCGAGATAGGCTGAATCAGCTAAGGCTGAACACCCGGACACGATATGTATATATTATTATTATTATTATTATTTACTCAGACTAAGGCCTCTGCAGTACATGAAAAACGTCTCCATTCAGCTCAGTCCATGTCTGTAAGTTGCCACGCAGTCTATGGAGGGTTGGCAAATCGTTTTCCACCTAATCGATTCACCCCACTTACTGCGAAGCTCACCTTCTTGTGCCAATTGTCGAATCACTATCGAACCATTTTCATCCGGTTGTTGTCCGACATTCTGGCTACATGCTCGGCCCACCGCAGTCTTCCGATTTTCACGGTGTGACAATGAATAGTTCTCGCAACAGCTGATGTAGCTCGTGGTTCATTCGCCTTCTCCATGTACCGTCCATCTGCAACCCACAATAGATGGTACACAGAAATTTTATCTCGAACACTCCAAGTGTGTGTTGATCCTTCACGAGCATTGTGCAGGTGTCCGTAGAAAACTACCTTTCTAATAGCTGTTTTATAGATAGTCAGTTTGGTATGGCGGCGAATTCTATTCGAATGGAGCGTTCTGCGGTGTTCAAAGTATGTAGCGAAGTGGCAAGTGCAGTACAAGCATTTATTCAGTAAAAACTATATCCCACTTGTCGATACTCGACAAAATTCGAGAAAAAGTACATGTCTAAAGAATTTTGGATTTCGCTTGTCGTTTCAAGCTAATGTCCGCGCAACAGTATGGCTAAGGCTAAAAGGTTCAAGTACATTAAACACTCCAACAACCAAGCCTCCAAAACAGTTGGAATGCTATTTTTATTTTTTATTTTTAAATAATTTTATTTGCTAACTAGCAGACCCGACGAGCTTCGTTTCGCCTAAAATTGATTTGTTCTCTGCTTAGTTCTCGAGTTATGTAAAATTTTCTGTTTCAATTGTATGGGAACCCCCTTTCCAAAGGAGGGAGGGGTCTCGAACCATCTTAAGAACCTTCCCCGGCCCCAAAAACCTCTGCATACAAATTTTCATGCCGATCGGTCCAATAGTTTCGGAGTTTATAAGGTTCAGACAGATCGAAATTCATTTTTATGTATATAAGAAGATTATCTAATACAAGCATTCATCTCTTAGAGTGTTCCGTGTTTCCTTAACACTACCCGAGCAGCACAAGTCAGACTAAAATGGTTGCAGCAACTTGATAGTGACCAAATCTGGTCGCATATCCGTTGCAGTAATCTATGTGGGACATGTGTGCTACTTGGGTATCATCCTTATGTTACATTTTTAGTTAATAATACATTTCAATTGTCTCTGGCAGTTATGATTTTTCCTCTGGTTGAATTGAAACATGTAGGAATTACAATGTTTTACTAAATATTTATACTAAAGGTACAAGGAGCTAATCATTGCAATAGAAGATTGCAACGATTTTAGTCTAAAATTGGAAATGATTTTGTTGGACATTTGTTGCAATGTTTTAATATTAGAAATTCTATGAAGTTCATTGGTATTTTACCACGGAGGCAACTTCAGAATCATTTTCAAAATTTTATTTTGAATCCTCTGGAGTGCCTTATTTCTGGTATTGCAGAAACTAGGTAATCCATATTGGTACAGCATACAAAATGGCTTGTCTAAACATTTGTTTGTAAATCAATAGTTTGTAGTGATTTTCTGTTTATAAGTGTCTAAACTTAATATATTTGTTACATTTGGCTTGAATGCCTTCAATGTGACTTTTAAAGATTATATTTTGATCCAGCAAAAGTCCTAAATATTTAGCTTCGCTAGACCAATTAATTGGAACCCCATTCATAGTGACAATATGTCTGCTAGAAGGTTTCAAATAAGAAGCTCTCGGCTTATGTGGAAAAATTATCAGCTGAGTTTTGGAAGCATTCCGGGAAATTTTTCATTTTTGCAATTGTTGTTTGCCAACCAGATGCAGAAAACAAACCAGTGGATCAAACAAAAAGATGGACAAGTGATAGACAAATATAGTAAATGAATTAGAAAATTACAAAATAATGATAAAAAGGAAGCCTAGACTATTTTTGGCGAATAGTAGCGGAAACGCCATGTGCATGTTTAAACATTTTGGTTGCATTATATGAATTTGTATTCAATTTGTAACAGGTGTTTATCTTCAAATGCAGTATTACCTTCTGAAATATCTTAAGCTTTTTTTGTTAAATATTTTGGCTGTGCATATGCACAGCATATGTTTCGAAATGGACAAATTGATATGAAATTTGCGAAAAAGAATCCACGTTTCTTGGAGGGACTCGAACCCTCAACCTCCTACTCTTTAGATAGGCGTGGTAACCCCTACGCAACAGTAAAGGTCACGTTTGCGGAAAAGCCATCAGAATCCGAGTACCAACCTCCACCGCGGTTAGCTCTCTTTTTTGCAAATTGAATATCTTTCGAATGCTTGATTTGTCCAATCTCCACATGTGCTTTACTGTTGTATATCCACAGTCAAGCGAGTGCACATTGTTTATTAAACGAGAGGATCGTACTCCATGCCCCCCAGCAACGGGCTGGGCGGGCTGGTATAGAATGCGAATCAATCGCACTCTGCTGTGCCATAGGCTTGCTTGGCTAAGGCATTTGATAAGTTTGATTGCCTTACGTAAGCGGTCGCGTGTACTCAGATGACTAATGACGGTGGTTATCACGCCTATCTAGAGAGTAGGAGGTTGAGGGTTCGAGTCCCTCCAAGACACGTGAATTCTTTTTCGCAAATTTCATATCAATTTGTCCATTTCGAAACATATGCTGTGCATATGCACAGCCAAGATATTCAACAAAAAAAAAATAGTTTTCGTGCGGCCGAGTTGCCGAATAATATGCAATTAATTGTATCTTAAGCTTGTTATTTGCTTGTTGTTGTCACTTGAATTAAATGGTTTTTGGGCATATTTCCAGAGGAATGTACAACTGACCTCCGAAAGGAACTTCCGGAGGAATTCACGGTAAAACTCCCAAAAAAAAAATCCTGACGGAACTTCTGGAGGAATTCTCTCCGGTAGAACTTAGGAATTTCCCGGAAGAACTTCCGAAGGAACTTGCCTGAGGAACTTTCATAGGCTACTCCCGGAGAAACTTCTGGTAACACTTCTGGGGGAACTTCCGGAGGAGCATCCGTGGGAGCTTCCTGGAGGAACGTCCGGAGAAACTTTTGGAGGAACTTCCCGGAGCAGCTTCATGGTGGAACTTCCTGGAGGAACTTCCCGGAGGAACTTCCCGAAGGAAATGCCCGGAGCAACTTCCTCGAGAAACTTCTGGATGAACTTCCTGGTGGAACTTCCCGAAGAAACATCCTGGAAACATCCGGTGGAACTTCTCGGAGGAACTCATCAGCCAACGAGTGGTCCTGTATAATAAACATTCGTCAAACGAATGTGTTTCAGAGTTTTAAAGGAATGGGTCAGGGAATCGCTTGGATATTTTTTTTAACCTTAATTGGAGTGATTTATTCACGAAAAGAAGTTTATCACTTGCGACCGGATATTCCTTCAGCAACTCCTCCGGATATTGCTCTTGGAATTCTTCCAAACATTCCTCCAGGAGTTCTTCTGAATTTTCCTCCGGGAATTTCTCCGGATACTCCTCCAGAAATTTATCCGGATATTTCTCCAGGAGTTTCCAAGGACATTCCTCCAGGAATTCGATCAGATATTCCTCTGGGAATTTCTCCGAATTTTCCTCCAGGAATTTCTCTGGATGTTCCTCCGGGAATACCTCCGGATATTCATAAAGGAATTCGTCCAGACATTCCTCCACTCTTCTCTGCAAAGAAGTGATGGGAGTAGATGGGAGAAACGTCCGGTAATTGCTTAGTTTAATTAATGTTCACCGAAACAAGCCGATGAAAATAATCTCACAATCTACGATTTGTGCAAGGGTTCTGTGCTATGCTAAGATTGTTCAAAAGGTTAAAAATTACTCGGAATGTTTAAGTTTTTTTTAATTTCTACGAGAACTTCTTTGTACAGTAGACGTTCGATAACTGCAATGTTTTTTTTAACTACAATTCGATATTTGTAACAGTTTTGCAGTTATTGGACCGCTGAACTTCAAAACGATGTCAAAGTCGATGATAGCTGCACTGCTTTGCACAATTAGGTGCACTTCTATTGCAGCTGTCGTCAATTGACAACCGTTTGACGTCCATTATGCATCGCAGTTATCAAAAGGCATTCGCGAACTAAAACGTAAACATGTTGCAGTTATATAATGACTAGAGTCAGTCTCTGAACATTCTTTTTAATTTAAGAGGGTTTGGAAAAAATAATCTCTTCTAGAAATGTTGTTTCTGGGGGAGGGGGTTATGTTCAAAACCACCCCCATGGCTTGTTCATAAGAAATTCTTGGGAAATTCCATTGGCTGAAAGCAAAATACGGCCTAACTGGTAATCAGGGCCGGATTTATGGGGGGGCCGGGGGGGGCCGTGGCCCCGGGCCCCCACAAATCTTATGTACCAAAACCAACCTTTTTTGTACATTTTGGGGCCCCCACATACCGTCGGCCCCGGGGCCTCCTTCCGGATAAATCCGGTCCTGCTGGTAATTTGGCCGACAATGATCGTTTGGCCGAAATGACCATTTGGCCGAAAATGTCGTTTGGCCCAATGGGTCAAACGGGAACGAATAATGGGACAAAATTTCAACCTATTTGGCCAAATAACTTATACGGCGAAATGACCTTTTTGTCAAACGACCATTGAACGAAATTTCGTAATCTCTCTACTTTTTAAGTCGATTTAAGCCAAAAGTCATCTAACCAAATCCCATTAAGCCGAATTGAGCGTATATCCAAAACTGTTATTAGGTCGAACATAGTTTGTCCAAAACTGTAGTTTGGCCGAAAGCGACATAAGCCGAAAGGAACACTTACCGAACTGGTAATTTGGGCGAAAAAATCGTTAGACCGAATAGTTCATTTGATCAAAAATGCAATTTGGTAAGAATAGTCATTTTTAGTATCGGGCAAACGGCATTTTTTGTCAAATGACCTATTCGGCTGAACGACATTTTGGCAGAATGTTAAATTCAGCCGAATGACACTTTTCGCAGAAAATGTCATTTGGCCGAAATGGTTGTTTAACAGAAAGAACATTTTTGGGCCAATGACACATTGATCAAATAAATGTTGATCAAATGCTCTATTCGTTCAAACGGCATTTTCAGTCAAATAACCTGTTAGGGAAAACTACTGTTTAGGTTAAATTTCCAGTTCGGCCGTACTTTGCTTTCGGCTGTATGTCGCTTTCGGCCAAACTACATTTTTGACCTGATAACAGTTTCAGATAAATCTTCAGTTCAGTTCGGCCGACTGGAATTTGGCTAAATGACTTTTGGCTTAAAGGTAGCTTCACACCTCGGGTATTCGGTCCGCGGATCCCCATGCATTTTTACATATGCCATGTTTTCGGAATGTGGGCACGGAAAATCAAAATCCCGGCCCCATTAAAATACATTGGGACCAAAATCCGAAGGAAAATTTTACTGAGGTTTGGGGCTAAGGCCAGTATCGACATAAAAAGTAGAGAGGTTACGGAATTCTGTTCAATTGTCATTTGACAATAAAAGGTCATTTCGAGAAACGAGTGGCACAGATAGGAAAATCCACTGAAATTTACACTAAAAATCATGCACATAAATGGAACATCATTGATAGCGTAATTCCACACGGGATATAGCTTGAATGTATTCAATATTTGAAGTAAATCGTCTATATTGCATGCAAGGTGTAAGCAATCTTGTTAGGAATATGACCATTTCAGCGAAGAATAGCGTAAATTTTCGCATGGCAAGTTTTACGCGCTACGCCACAGACTTTTCATATTATCCGTTAATTGACATTTGGCCGTATATGCCAAATCACAAAATAACATTTTCGGCCAAATGGCATTTTTGCCTAATGACTGCTGCGGCCAAACGATCGTTTCAGACAGACGACCTGTTAGGCCAAATGGCTTTTTCGGATAAATCACCAGTTCGGCCGTCTGTCGCTTTCGGTCAATCGAATATTCCGAGATTTTCTTATACAGGGTGTCTGCAAATTATTCGTACAGATTTTGATAGTTTGCTTCTACAAAGCAATAACAAACCGACAATAATGGACTGAATCGGTAGCAATATGTGCATAACAACTCAGCAGGCTGTAACAGATGTATATTCTGAGAACACTGAGCGTCATTTCATGTATAAAAAAAATTAAGTCTTTGTGAATGCTTTTTTTCCGGTTTTCCGAACAAAAAGGAATTGCCTTCCTACTCACCCGATTTGGATTGCATTTATCATTCGGTATGGTCCATCTTGAAATTAACAGCTATCAAAACACCGAACATATTATCGAGACATTTGAAATCATGTCACAATCGTCAAAAATGTGTGAAAAGTATCTGTATAGAAAAGTGCGGCCATCGTGATTTTTTTCCAACACGATCGAAGGCGTACAACTCAGGATAAAGTGATCAATTTAATGTGAACAAATTCAGCTTGGTTTATGTAGTCCTATTATAATAACATGCAATGCATGCTGGTTCTTTAATTTATTCCAAAAAATATTTAAAAACCTGTCTTGTTGTACGGATAATTTGCAGACACCCTGTAGAGAGAACAAAGAATATCCTGTAGAAATTCAAACAGTTTCCTTAAAATTCCTAACTATTTTCCGTTGAAAACCAGTTTTTTAAATCTACATGTTGAACAATTTCCATTTCGAACAAAAATCTGAAAAAAATTCTTGTGAAAAGTTCGAGAGGGTCCCCCACGGATACTCCGAAGAATTTCCTGTTTTAACGTTCGCTATGCCAAACTGGTCGTCTTAATTAATCTAGATTGAGAAAGTCAACGATACAGCATCCTTCTACGAGTTCCAAGCTCATACACTTATAAAGGATTTTCTGTGTGATTTGCAAATATTTTCCTGTAGAAATTTCCGTGAAAAAATCTTAGAAGATTAGAACATGAGTAAAATCCGAAGAATTTGCCTGTGAAATTCCAAACTATTTTCCTTGGGAGATCTAAAGAGCTTATCTTGGTAATTCCATCCCGTGGAAAATCTGAAAATAATTTCCAAATGAATGTTCTGGAAGAACTTAAAGAATTTTCTGAGGAAATTGATCAGATTTTTCCGACGAAATTCAAAAAATTATTCCGTCAATGTCTTGAAAATATCCAAAATGACCAATTCAGCCGAACGACACTTTCGGCCAAGTGTCCATTTTGGCCAAATAGCGCTTTCTGGCAAACGATCATTTCGCCCAAAGGGCATATTCGACCAGTTGAGCTATTCGGCCAACCAATATTTTCAGGCAAATGAACTATTCGACCAAATGACATTTTCGGCCAAATAGGCTTAGGCTAGAATTGATAGTCTTCTACCAAATGGTCATTTCGGTCAAACGATATATTCGGCCAAACAACTTTCAGCTTTGTGGTCTTCAGCCAAATGACCTTCTTCCGAACAATTCTTTTCCGTTCGAAAATTCAATTTCGATGAGAAATTATTTGGTTTTCCACGAGAAATCCTTCGAAATTTCCACAGGATTTTTATTTCGTTTTTACGAAGATTTTGAAATTTTGGTATTTACGCAAAAAAATCTCTGGAGCTTCAACATGATGCTGTAGGGACCAATCAGCAAATTCTCCAGAAATTCTACTGAATCTTCAGAGTTTCGATTAAAAATTCTGCAGACTTCTTCAAATTTGAATCGGCGTGGAAAATTATAGATCAGCGGCGCGACAAATTTTAAACGACGGCGCGCCGATGCAAACATGTTGGCGGCAGCGTGGTGCGGCGGCGCACACCTCTAGTTCCTGGAGAAATATGTATATGGATGCATATCTAGAAGAAAATTCAGTGGAAGTTCTGGAGGAATTCTAGGACGAATATTCGGACGAAATTCTGGAGGAATATTCGAAAGAATATGTGAAGGCATATTGGGAAGAATTCCTAGAAGTATTCTTGGATGAATATTCAGAGGAATATCTAGAAGAATTCCTAGAGAAATATCCGAAGCAATTTCTGGAGGACTATCCGGAAGAAATCTAAGGGACTATGAGGAGGAATAACTGCAGGAACATCAGGAGGTATTCCTGGAGGATTATAGGAACGAACATCCTGGAAGAATGTTTTGAGGAATTCCTTTTGGAATATCGGGAGGAATATTCAAAGGAATTCCTGTGAGAAAATCAGGAGAAACTCCTGGACGAATATCCGAAGAAGTTTCTGGAGGACTATCCGAAGAAGCTCTAGGTAGTATATCAGAAGGAATATCCAGGGGACTTTCTGGAGGAATTTTCGGATGAATTTCTGGTGGAATATCCAGAAGACTTCCTGGAGGAATAACTAGAAGAATGCCTGGAATATTCGAAAGAATTCTTGGAGGAAATCCTGAAAGTATATCCGGAGGAATTCCTGGAGGAATATCCGGAAGACTTTCTGAACGAATTTCCAGTTGAATTCCTGGTAAAATATTCGGAGAAGTTCCTGGAGAAATATCCGAACTTTCGAATATCTTAACCGAATATCTTAACTTTCGAAGGAATATCCGAAGGATTCCTGAGGTAATTTCAGGAAGAATTCTATGAAGAATATGCAGAACAATTCCTGGACGAGTCTTATTTGTCTTATTTGTCTTATTTGTCTTCTAATTAATGATTTTGTGTGTGTTACTTCTACGTGAAGTTAAACGATTTACAATGATATGGAAATGCTAATATCATCTTCCAAACTTAGACGTACATGTTCATGATAGAATTATTTGTGATGGCACATATCACATGATATTGCCCTCCGCTCGCTTTCAAATCGACTTCTATAAAAACATTCTTCAAGCCTGCCGTATCCTAACGGAACTATCAATTCTATACTTTCGCCACTAATTCTATCATGAACATGTATGTCTAAGTTTGGAAGATGATATTAGCATTTCCATATCATTGTAAATCATTTAACTTCACGTAGAAGTAACACACACAAAATCCGTTTAGCTTCGCTTTTCAGTCTGATGTAGGCTTCCTCCATCCTCTCAAAGTTACGTGCCATGATATCAATGTCGTCGGCGAAACCAAATAACTGGACGGACTTCGTGAAAATCGTACCACTCGTGTCAATCCCTGGCCTTCGTATTACTCCTTCCAAAGCGATGTTGAATCACCTTACCGTAACCCTCTGCGAATTTCAAAGGGACTCGAGAATACCCCTAAAAGAACTACGCACATCACCTTGATCAACCGTGTCAGTTTATCCGGAAATCCGTGTTCGTGCTTTGGTGCCATAGCTGGTCATAATCGATTGTAACACATGCGGCTTTGAAGTCAATAAATAGATGATGTGTGGGCACGTTGTATTCGCGGCATTTCTGCAATACCTGACGTATGGCGAACACCTGGTCTGTGGTGGAGCGTTCACCCATAAAACCCGCCTAGTACTGCCCCACGAACTCTCTTGCAATTGGTGTTAGTCGACGGCATAACATTTGGGAGAGTACTTTGTAGGCGGCGTTCAGCAATGTGATTGAGCGGTAGTTGCTAGAATCCAGCTTATCGCCCTTTTGTAGGTGGGACACACGACACCTTCCATCCACTCCTGCGGCAGAACCTCATCCTCCCAAACCTTGGTAATCACCCAGTGCAGCGCTCTAGCCAGTGCCTCACCACCGTGTTTAAACAGCTCTCATGGTAGTTGGTCAGCTCCAGGGGCTTCGTTGTTTTTCAGCCAGCTGATCTCCTCCTGAATTTCCTGAAGATTCGGAGCCGGAAGTCGCATGTCCTGCGCGCGTGCTACTTGGTCCATTACCATACCGCCACCGTTGTCTGCCATATCGCCATTCAGGTGCTCTTCGTAGTGCTGCCGCCATCTTTGGATCACCTCACGCTCGTTTGTAAGAAGGTTCCCGTTTATGTCCTTACACATATCGGGCTGTGGGACGTGGCCCTTATGTGAACGGTTCAACTTCCCATAGAACTTTCGTGCGTTATTAGCGCGGTACAGTTCCTCCGTCTCTTCACGGTCTCGATCTTCCTGCTGGCGCTTTTTCCTCCGGAAAATCGAGTTTTGTCTGTTCCGCGCCCGTTTGTATCGTGCCTCGTTCGCCCTCGTGCGGTGTTGCAGCAATCTCGCCCATGCTGCATTCTTCTCCTCAACTAACTGCTCACATTCGCCGTTATACCAGTCGTTTCTCTGATCCGGAGCCACCGTGCCTAGTGCAGCGGTTGCGGTGCTTCCAATGGCGGATCGAATATCTCTCCAGCCATCTTCAAGAGATGCTGCGCCTAGCTGCTCTTCCGTTGGGAGTGCCACTTCAGCTGCTGCGCGTAGTCTTGGGCTAGTCTACCGTCTTGTAGCCGCCCAATGTTAAGCCGCGGCGGACGACTCCGACGCGTGTTGATCACCGTCGAGAGTTTTGAGCGCAGACATACTGCGACGAGGTAGTGGTCGGATTCAATATTCGCACTGCGGTAAGTGCGAACGTTCGTGATGTCGGAGAAGAATTTACCGTCGATTAGAACGTGGTCAATTTGGTTTTCCGTTACTTGATTAGGTGATTTCCATGTGGCCTTGTGGATATTCTTGCGGGGGAAGAAAGTGCTTCGGACTACCATTCCGCGGGAGGCTGCAAAGTTTATGCATCGTTGGCCGTTGTCGTTCGATACGGTATGCAGACTATCCGGTCCGATGACCGATCTATACATTTCCTCCCTTCCTACCTGAGCGTTCATGTCACCGATGACGATTTTGACGTCCCGCAGTGGGCATCCATCGTATGTCTGCTCCAGCTGCGCATAGAACGCTTCTTTCTCGTCGTCGGATCTCCCTTCGTGTGGGCAGTGCACGTTGATGATGCTATAGTTGAAGAAACGGCCTTTCATCCTCAGCTTGCACATCCTTGCGTTGATTGGCTGCCACCCAATCACGCGTTGGCGCATCTTTCCCAGCACTATGAAGCCGGTTCCCAGCTCGTTGGTGGTGCCACAGCTTTGGTAGAAGGTAGCCGCTCGATGCCCGCTTTTCCACACTTTCTGTCCTGTCCAGCAGATTTCCTGCAGCGCTACGACATCGAAGTTGCGGGGATGTAATTCATCGTAGATTATCCTGTCGCAACCTGCGAAGCCTAGCGACTTGCAGTTCCATGTTCCAAACTTCCAATCGTGATCCTTTATTCGTCGCCTAGGTCGTTGTCGATTGTATCGAGTCGTATTATCTTCTATGTCGTTCGTAATGGTTGTTTTAAAGCGCAAACCTCCTGTCTCGTCGGAGGACCGTCGTGTCCGGGCTGTTTCGCGTCCCCCCCAACACCAGGACTTGGCCAGGAAGCGCTTTGAGCGGCACACGGTCGCTTTGGCGGAGCCTACTTGCGGATACATGCAGCTTTTTATAGAGGTTTAACAGGGCCCACTGTCAAACCCCACCACATCTTAGGCAGGCGCCACAACTCGCAGATGGCCTGGGGAGGGATCGTCAAGCCCTTGGACATAGTCCCTGCTGCCCCCAAATCAAACCACCTTCCTTTTGCCAGTGGAGATACATCAGCTTCCACACTGATATTCTTCCCTCCCCCTTCATACGGGAGCTTGGCAGAAGGTCGTGCGATATGTGCCATCACAAATATTGCCCTCCGCTCGCTTTCAAATCGACTTCTATAAAAACATTCTTCATGCCTGCCGTACCCTAACGGAACAGTTAAACGAATTACTATCCTAAATCTATTTTTAAAAAATAACTTTATTCACTTATCCTACTACTATCCTAATCCTAAGCTAATCATAAAATGACTATCTAAGTCCTAAGGTAATTGCAACTAAACGTGCGCATTCCGATGGCTGCTGATATTTATAGATGGTGAAATGTATGTTGATGTTTTGATTCGATAATGATAATTATCCATTGTTGATATTTGGTCTCCGTGTGGCTCGATGATATCGTTGACTGGATCGTGTATCGGGTCGGCGTGTTTTGGTTTTGCAGTTGTTTTGAATTGGCGGTAACTGTGTTTTAGATTGCGTGTAACTCCTCCCTTCTTAAAAATACTTTGTCCTCAAAGTTTAATGGAACGTTCCTGTGTTGGCATGTTGAGAAACTGTTGAATTTCGATGAATCGTTCTGATGAAACATCTGGGTATGGTGATGCTTAATTTCTGGTAGTTTAGGTGCTGTTGCTTCAGGTTGTTCAGGGACCTTTATTTTAATGTTTATTTTCTTGATAAAATTTCTTGATAATGAATACAGTTACTGTTATTACTAAGAGAAGTATAAGTTGAAGCACTGATGGTTTGAAGAAAATGAAAATTCTATTGTGATGATTTGTTTTGCAGATACACGTTTTCCAAATAAACCTCTTGTGATTAAGTGTAAGATTTGCCAAGTATTCTGGGGATGGAATATCGATAACGTAATCTTCCATTACTGATAATCCTGTAGTTGGCCTGAAGCTTTTACTATCAAGTTTGATCATGAAATTTGTGAATATGTTGTTGTCCAAGTACAGTTTACAGACCTCGAATTGGATTAGAAAAGATCCTTTCAAATTTTGTATATTATTGCTGCAATTTGATTTAAAACTTATGTTTACATTGTTGAGTAAAATTGTTGCTTCATCTATTCGTTTGATGATTCCTGTTGCGTATGTTTTTCAAACGTGCAGTTGGCATATTGTTATCCTGATTAAATTGGTGATGCATAAGTTCGGAGTTTTTAGCATCTTAGTGTCACAAATGTAGAAAGTGTCGTCCTTTTATGCATTCATTATCGACTTCATATATGGCTGTTGTATTAGAAAGGATATAATTGAGTTTAGATGTACTCTTTTTCATTTTGTATTAAAAAGTCAATGAATTGTATTCATATAATTCCGATGATGATAATTGAGGTATTTTTATTATGTACATTATATGTGTATCATTCATTGTTACTTGAGTAGATGATTTTTGATAAAAGACCTTCAAATGTTGAAGCATAGACATGCTGTTGATCTAGGAATGGTTTCATCTTCACATAATCTGTCATTGATATTATTCTGCTGCTGGGAATACCATGCTTCATGAGTAGAATTGCATCTTCCAAAATTTCTAATTGATGTTGAACTGTATCCATGATAAGTATAGTAGCTAAAATATTGATATCCATTTCGTGTTGTTGTTTTGCTTGGAAAATCCAGATTGAGGAGGTCGTTTGTTGTTTTACTAATTTGTTGTATTCTCATATCCATGGCGTTATTGACAAAAAACTTGTCGATTGTTTTGGTTAATCAAATTATTCATAGTATAATTTATTATTTTCAAATCATCTGCATCCGGAGAACCAGCTATCCACTTCCAAACAGTTCCAATGGTGTTCCAACGCTTCTGTCGATGAATGGTTGGTTTCAATTTTATAATATGTGTTATACAAAATGAGTGTTTTTTCTTTAGTATTTGATATAATTTTCCATTCAACTTATTTGTTTTTATTATTTCATCGAAGTCTTCAATTATTTCCTCAAATATTGTGTAAATTGATTGGTTGAACTATTCTAACAAATCCTAATTGTAGTTTTGCCTTTCCTATCGGTATTATCGCCAAAGGATTGTTATTGAGATCATGGATTTTGAATGTTGATTCCACCAGAATGTATGGCACGCATAAAAGAACAGCCCTAAAAGTAAAGATAAAAATAAAACATTATAATTTTCTTATATTCATTTTATGTATTTTTCGGTTATTACTATCTATAATATATGTATCAAAATCTTCTTGAATTTGTATTTTTTTATATTTACTTTTTCGTTTTGAAATTTCTTTAGATTTTTCAAAAGCATAAGATCCTGGTTCAAAACTGGGATGACTTTTATCTTGTATGTTTTCATTCTTTTTATTATATTGGTTTATAATTTTTTCATGGCTTTTAGCTTTTCTTCTATCTATTTCTTGTGTGCTTTTAAGTTTTATTTGTTTCACCTATATAAATATTGTGTTTTTGTTTTTAACAAAACTAAATAGTATTGTTGTATTTATGAACAGCAAATCTTATTAAATGTGGTACATCTATTGCTGGTGTTTCCTTTTTTATACATCTGGCAATTGTACGTAGTGTGGAAGGACACCGCTCGATTTGTTCATTTGTCTCAGATCTGTTGATAGGAGTTTTATAAATGTTGATATTCAAATTTCTCAATCGTTTGCTCAATAATATTTGAATTAAATGAACTTTTCATTATCCATAATGATTATTTTAGGTATATTCCATTTCATTGCATGAGATCTAATAAAGCATCTTCAACATCTAAAAGTGATTTGCTTTCTATTGCTCTATATTTTAAGTATTTAGAGAATTTATCAATTGATGTAAGAAACAGATTATCCTGATCATATATAAATATGTCTACATGAACTATTTCACAAGGTTGATTTGGAGATTGGTGTTTTAAATGGTATAAATTTTTGAGGATTTCTTTGATATTTTTCAGTTCTACATATCTCACAGGTTTTCACTAAATTCTGCAGTTATTTTACCCATTTTGGAAAATAAAAGTTTTCAATAATTGTTCTGAATTTTCTTGAGTATTTCTAATAGCAAATAGATGAACTTTTTTATTTCCTCTAATTGTTTTTCCTATTATTTAAATCTTGCACTTTGATTTGAGAAAATCTTGCTTTTATAATTCTGGGATTGAATGTATCTTTATAAATTTCTTGGATAGTAGCCATTATTGGTTCATCAGTAAATATTCCGTTAATTACATTAGGATTTAAAAATTTCTTTAATTGTTCCTTCAAATAATCTCTTTGAAAATCTAGGCTCAATGAAAATGTGTGTCTTTTATAATTATCAAATGGAACTACAAGGCCATGTAACTAGATCTTGTTCCAATTTGTAAAAATAATTGATTTTTGAAGACATTTATGGGAGCTTCCGTGGATGGAATAAAGGAATTGTCATCATCTTCTAGCGGAGTGCTGGGTTGCGGTCATGGAATTTATTTGAACTCTTGATAAAGCATCAGCCACAACATTTGCTTTACCAGGCTTATAATGAATTTCATGATCGTGTTCTTCTATGAATGCTTTCCATCTTTTTAATCTTGAATTGTTATTTTTGGAGAGATGGCAAAATGTTAGGGGTTGATGGTCAGTATAAATGATAATTTATGACCATATATAAAATTTCGCAATGTGTGTAATGCGCCAAACAATAGCAAGCATTTCTTTCTCATTGCAGGCGTAATTTTCTCTGTAATACAGACAAAGTTTTAGAAATAAACGTGATCGGTCTTTTCTCCATCGTGAAAGCTGTGTGAGGGTACTGCGCCTATGGCTTTATCAGCATCAGTAGTTAGAAGAAGAGTGCTTTTTAAAATCGGGGAAAGCCAATACATCTTCTTAAAGATAGTATGTCTTTTAATAATTTGAACGCCTTTTTTCCGTCATTATCAAATGAAATTTTAAAGTTTCTTTTAGATTCAGTCTTTGAAACTTGTTTGTGTCCTTATCACCTTTTAGAAATTTGGTTAAGGGTTTTGCTACATTATGACGGTATAATTTTTAATAAAACGTCTATAATATCCCGATAATCCTAAAAACATTCTAAGTTCTTTCAAGTTAGTAGGTGCTCCTGGATATTTTTTTATGGCATCAACTTTTTTGAATTCGGCATTAAATCATTTTTAGTTACAATAAAGTCTGAGGAATTCTACTTCAGATTTGACAAATTCACATTTATCTGGTTGAACTCGGAAATGTTTTTCTCAAAATTTCTAAAATGATTTTAATATTTTCCAGATGTTCTTCAAATGTTTTACCTACAATGATGATATCATGTATGAACAAAACAAATTTTCCTAATATGTTCCCTTAGAACATCATCCATTACTCTTTGAAAATAATACTTCAGGAGCATTTCTTCAAACCGAATGGCATACGAACAAACTCATTTTCCATTAATTCACTGAAAACGCTGTCTTTTCAATGTCGTTTTCAGACATGAGTACCTCCGGTGAAATCCGGAAGTTGTGTCAATAGTTGAAAAAATATTTATTTTTCCAAATTTGCGTGAGTAATTGATGAAGTATCCGAATAGGATAACTGATAGCTTATTGTTTTGTGTTTAGTTTCCTATAATCAATCACTAATCTGTATATTTTGGTGTTCGAAGCATCCGATTTTTTTTGGAACAACCCAAATTGGTGAATTATAGGGAGATCTAGATGGACGAATTATTCCATCTTCTAGAAGTTTATTGATTTGACTTTCA
>NW_026942568.1:0-3001 GCF_024139115.2 Armigeres subalbatus
GAACCCAGCCACCCTCAGCATGGTCTTGCTTTGTAGCCGCGCGTCTTACCGCACGGCTAAGGAGGGCCCCTAAATTCTTGAGTTGGCGCTTCTGAATTATATATGAGATGAAAGCTCTTTAGTTCCTTAATTGCCTTACGGGTTTAGTTTTTTATCCTAGATCTGTTGGTGAAAAATATTCCCTTTGGAAAAACGATCATTTTTTATCGAAAAAGTCCATTTTCTCCTAAAGTAAACAACTTTATAACCATATTATCCACTTGGTATAAAGTACTAGTTGAGTAGAAAAAGCGTGCAGAATTTAAACAAAATCGGTCAGTCATTGCCAAAGTTATTGCATTTTTTTGGTTTTGGCGATTTTTGAACAATAATTTTTGAAGAGCCGTTTTACCCCACTTCCCCTCAATGAAAAAATCTGAAAATTTACAAAATGTTTTCTTCTATATAAATTAACAGATCCTGAAATTTCATCCAAATCGGAGAATATAGCTGCAACGTTCCTTGGAATGGGGGTCTCGCTTCTCGCGAACTGGCTCTTAAGGGATCTGCGACTTACTTCTCTCTGCTTCGCTATGTTCACTCACTCTCAAAAATGCTAAAAAATGCTCCTTTTGCTAAGAACACTCAATACGGGAAACCATGCACCTCCGTAAAATCGATTTTCGCACCAACTACTGGATCCTACTAGACAAAACTGCTCGAATTATCTTAAGATCAGCGCTCTTGCATGTAGCTCAGCCAATCGACTTTAATCAACAAATTTAAACATTTGATTCTTCTTATGTAATTTTTTTGTAATTTCACACAGTAAGCATATTGCCTTTTTTAAACTATTTTATTATACACTTTTGAACTATTGTGACGTCATACGTACGCCTTTATTCAACTTAGAGATAGCCTTTTGTCACAATTATAATTGACTCTTCAAAATGGCTTCTCCTAGCACAGTGGTGCTCAGCACTTTAGACGTTTTTTTCCTTAATTTACTTCTCACACAATAAAAATGAGCTTTGACTATACAAATCAGTACTTGGCAATAAAACGGGTATTTGTGTTAAATTCACTCCGTACGATACAATCAAAGCAAAGAAAAGTGCGGCCCGCGGGCCGCAAGGTAATTTGGCTTTGATCAAGTCATATGGAATGATTTTCACACCAATATTCGTGTTAATATCCTCCGCTGAAAGCTTCCGTCCAAGTACTAACATGTAAGGTGAAAGCTAATTTTTATTGTGTGACAAGCAAATTAAGGTAAAAAACACACAAAATGCTGAGCACCACTGTCCTAAAGCAATAACAGCACAATAAACTCCTCCAATCACCACGGAAACTGTACTTTGTTAATTACTCTATTAACATTTAGTTTAATTTTGTTTAAATCTTTTATATATATATATATATATATATATATATATATATATATATATATATATATATATATATATATATATATATACATATATATATATATAGGTTTACTATTGCACGCGGAAAACTTTAAAATCTTTGCCTCGTCGCCAGTTGAAATAGCTTAGTTTTCGGATATATTAGGAATAATCCAGTTCGGTTGAGGTCTGACTATAAACTAAGGTTTATTCTAGATTATAATTCGATTGTGCCGTGGGCACTCATCTAATCGATGAACTTTCCAATACATGCATATAAAAAGGAATCCGCTCTGAAGTCGAATTCAAGATACTATAATATGATGGTGAAAAAGCAAGCAAAGCCGTTGAATATTCGATGATATTTTTAATTTGATTTTTTTTATTTTGGGTCTATATAATCTGGTAAAGCATTAAACGAGGCACTTATCTAAAGACATGCTGAATACGAGAATCTGTATCGAGGGATTTCAGTAATGATGGCAGCTGATCTACTTCAAAGATGAAATTTATTGGCCTAATCACGTCAACCAATGCCACCGAACTACCGATAGACTCACTCCAGGAATTGATGTATCTCGATCCGAATTGATCCAGAGTTAGTTACTTGATACTTCTTGGTCAAATCGCTTTTCCTACCTTCTACCAATTCTCTCCAAAGTTGACTTTCATTTAAAGTCCAGTAATCCTTTCAAACCACTAACCAAGGTCTAAGGGCGAATCCAAAGGCCAAAACAGGATTATTTTTTATGCGACTACGCCCGATAGTGGTCCAACCACTAACCGGCACACTTGAGAGATGAATTCTATTGGCCTAGCTTGATCCAATAGTGCGTGAATTCACAATAAGGAAGTTTGGATTTTTGGTCGGTAACACACGTACTACTCAATCTAGATTTTTTTTACTTGCGTAGGTTTATTAAATCTTTCAAAAATCATTAAATTTCATGAATAGGGATTTTTAGAAATGTTCTGCCTTTTTAATAATCCTAACTTCTTACCTATTGAAAGATATGCAGGTTATTGAGGCGTAACGAATTCATAAAGCAAAAATTTATTAAATCCACCACGCAAAAAATATATTTGTTTTGAACATGGAATGAAAGTAAGGGGCGCCCGATAATGATTTCGCCAAGGGCGCTGGGAGTACACGCTACGGTTCTGAATACACTCATATCATAAATTAGAGTGTATTAACCGTGGGGGGGGGGGGAGTCAATTTCCAAAGAACGATCAATAGGTTTATAGGTTTTCGATAAGAATTTCTTCTAGTATTTTTTTTATCGAGAGTTTCTTTGAAAATCCTGATATCGGAATTGCATTCTATCTATCATCATACTTCTTCGGATATTCTCAAGAATTCCTAAGGAATTGACGTTGCTTTGGTAATTTTCCCCAGTGTTCATCCAGGTGATATTTCAAGAATGTATCCAAAAGTTCATTCGGAAAGTCTTTTTTTTCGTAAAAAATACACACGGGAATTAATTTGGTTTGGTTAAATTAATTTGGCTTTTGGACATTCCCTTAAAAATTCCTCCGGGAACTCCATCGTAAACTTCTCAAAGTCTTCCAGTGATTCATTACTTAAATCCTTAAGGAATGTCTCCAAAAGCCCT
>NW_026942569.1:0-24332 GCF_024139115.2 Armigeres subalbatus
ATTTATATAAAAAATAACACAAAAAGTTTTTAAATTATGTTACAATTTTGTCACAAAGATAACATATTCTGTTAGAAATTTGTAACATAATCAGATACATAATATATTATTTACTGTGTAGTTGAGAATATTTTTAGGTCGTTAAAGGTCTCAAGATTGTGATCATCATCAGATTTTTTTTTGAATTTGGCATGATTATCTTTCAAGAACATGAAACTAAGCCTTTGCCAATCTTTTCAAATTATATCAACGTATGATGATCTATTTGGTTTGGAGACTTCAGCATGCTGAGGTGACCGAAGAATTTCAAACAAATATAATATTTTAAAATTTTCAAGTTTTCTTGAAGTTTTGTGGAAAACAATTATGATCTCATGCTTTCTAAAATAGACCTACAGGCAGTCTTGCAAAATGTCGTGACCATCACCAGATGATCAGATATGAAAGCAAAAACCACCACGCTTTTAAACGATGTTCTTTACTGACAATCACTGCAAGCGCATCGTGACATGTAGAAGCTGACACGTGAGTACCTTCGGTAAGCGTGACACCCAGATTGACAACCACAAGCTGAGAGCCATAAAGAGCATCAGGTCGGTCAGCTGTCAAAAGTGCAGGTGAGCACCGTTATTGATTGATTTTGTTGTCGTTTGATTAAACTGACGTCGTTTTTAATTGATATATTGGATAAATCAATAGTTAAATTGAGGGTTCATTCACAAATTACATAACGGTAAAATGGACCTGGGGGCTGAAAGCCCCCATCCACCCTCTCGTAACGTATTTTGTATGGAAGGGTTCTGAAATTTGTATGGGCCGTATTTGTGAATGGCTCTAACTAAGTTTTTACTAATTTGATCCAGACTATCTTTTGAAAAAGGCCAATTTTTTTTATTGATTTTTTCAAATGGATACAATCAAAAAACGACGCATCCTTCAAAAAAAATGTTATATGGGTGACTATCGCAAAATCAGTCAAAATTTCTAATAAAGATATCGGAAACAATTCAAATTGAGGCCCTACACTGAAAAAAATCAGTTTCAACAGTTTCAAAAATTAAAACTCGATTTGCGAAAAAACGCTTTTTTGATTTGTATGAAATTGTGTCTCAAGATAGGTGATTATGTTCCTACCAACTGTCCATACATCGCAACCTGGGCACTTTGAAGGAAAAAAAGTTTTTCTAACAAAAACTTTTTCTTGTCGAAATTATTTTCAGTGTATTTTATACGTTGCGATTAGTTACGACCTAAATATTGTACTCTGCTTGACTGTACAGGAATATTTAAATATATGTATGTATATGTTAAATCCACTGGCACTCCTTGACACTGAGAAAAAAATCAATTCCGACAAGAAAATTTTTTGTTAGAAAAACTTTTTTCCTTAAAAAGTGTCAAGCTTGCGGTGTATGGACGGTTGGTAGGGAACATAATCACCTATCTTGAGACACAATTTCATACAAATCAAAAAGCGTTTTTCGCAAATCGAGTTTTAATTTTTGAAACTGTTGAAACTTATTTTTTCAGTGTAGGGCTCAATTTAAATTGTTTCCGATATCTTTATTAGAAACTTTGACTGATTTTGCGATAGTCACCCATACAACATTTTTTGTAGGATGCGTCGTTTTTAATTGTATCCATTTGAAAAAATCAATAAAAAAATTTGGCCTTTTTCAAAGATAGTCTGGATCAAATTTGGAAAAACTATGTATGTACTTTTCTTTTAATAGCACCTCTTAAAATATTGCACAAAAGTCAATATAAACAATAAGAACACTTAAATGTTCCCAAAATTCTATTTTGGCTTCATGCATTTTATCACAGCAAAATCCATTAATTCCGCTAAGTGGATTATTCCATTGCTGTCGAGCGTTGATTTCGAACCAAACACCGCATAGGTCAAGTGATCATCACGATAGTCAAGATGACATGGATATGACAACCACAACATCAGGAAAGTTTTCCTATCATTCATGCTGGTGATCACAGGCAGAAGAAGTGAAGACATGGTGAGTGACCAAGCGCTAGTTGCTAAAATGTCACTTTCATGGTGATCGTTACACCAAGCATGTGAGATCCACATTGAGCATCACAATTGAGTACTTGACACATGACCTGGATTTTGTTATTGTCACGCTTTGCGTGACTTGTACGGTGACACTTTGCAGCACTGCCTACAGGGGTTAGACGAAAAGGTTGAGATATGCAAAATTTTGTCAAAGTTCAAGTCAGCATAACTTTGTGTAGAATGATCCGATTTTGATAAAATTGGGACCATCAGACGCGGAAGCTCTCTAGTATACTATCCCGATGCAAAACCTGAGATAGGTCCATGGCCACCGGAGATGTTCCGGGTTTTCTGAGGGTATGTTAAAACGCATTTTTCTTTTTGCTTGTCATTTTATGTGACGTTTACTGCCATCATGTTTTATGCTGACCAATGCTGGCTGCAGGTCTAAAATCCATTAGGTATACGCAGAGATACGGCCATTTTCGTGAAAACGGTGCGGAATTGGCCATACACCCTGAATAAATGTCACTTTCGCAGAACATCCGGAACCTGTTACAAATTGGCCAGAGAGTCTTACAGTCCTTAAAATGTATATTTAATAAAGATTCTATATTCATCGTCTTGGGAAAACATGAATTTTGACACCCATATGTGCATGGTTCCAGATGGTGCAAAAACCGGCTCCTTCTGGAAGGCCCTTGGAACCTGCTATAAGGGTGGCAGTGGACACTATCATTTTGGAAATATTTCTGTAATCATCGTCTCGCAAAGCCATTAAGTTAGATACTCATATTTGCATTATTCCGATCTGTTATCATTTCATCATGTTCCCGGGACCGTTTTTACGGAAATGGCCATATATCTGCGTAGTTTCGATGGATTCTCGATCTACAGCCACCATTCGTCGGCATATTAGTTCTAGTTTTTGGACAAAGAATAAAACATGATGAAAGTAAACGTCACATTAAATTACAAGCAGTGGAAAAAATGCATCTTGAACGTACCCTCGGAAAACCCGGAACATCTCCGGTGGCCAAGGGCCAATATCAGGTTCTGCATAAGGATAGTATACTAGAAGAGTTTCCGTGTCCGATGGTCCCAATTTTATCAAAATCGTATCATTCTATGCAAAGTTATGCTGACTTGAACTTCGACAAAATTTTGCCTATCTCAACCTTTTTGTCTAACCCCTGTATAAGGCACAGGATCGAAAATGGATCGATACAACGTTTCATATGCATGTATTGAATTCAGGCAATTACGATTTGTCTGGTAAACATTTTTAGGATGCTATTTCTTGAAAAAAATATTAAATTTTCATTATACAAGCTAGGCTTCTTTATTTTTGACAAAGTTTTGGCAAATGCCTCAGATTTTAGAGATAGGTTGTTGAAATAATAGCAAACTGGGTGGCACTTAGTTTTTGTAAATCATAGTAAGCCATCAGCATTTGAAATTGTAATCGAAGCAATCTAGCCCAGATTTGAATTTGTACATAACGTCCCCATAGCAACACCGGTTGCTATGCACTTAGTATATAACAACTGCATGGCAACCAGCAGCTATAAAACCGGCCTCTACGGCTACATACTTTTGGTCATAATAATTGAATAAACCTCCAGTGTTAAGTTATTAAAACGTGTTTCTCTTCAAGTTATGAGCCCAGTCACGTCATACCTAAGAGTAAAAGTGTGAGAAAGTTCTCGAAGCCGTTCCAAAATTCACAATGTCCAATGTGAAGAAAGCAAGAATCGTGCAGTTCGCAGGTGAACGATATAACACGTGGAAGTTTTGAGTGGAGACTTAATTATCAGCCCACGGGCGAAGGAAGCCATCACAAAGGATACCCCGGAAGATGAGAAAGAAAATGAAGAATATTAGGAAAATGATGAAAAGGCAAAAGCGCTGCTGGTGGCGTATATTGCGGACAGCCATCTCGAGTACGTATGCGACAAGCAAACTGCAAAAGAAATGTGGACGTCTTTAGCAAACACCTTCGCGAAAAAAAAGTTTTGCTGCTCAGACGTACATTCGGCGATCGATGGCTTTGTTGCGGATGGAGAAAGGAACATCATTATCGGATCAGTTCCATCGATTCGATGAGCTGGGAAGACAGCTGAAAGACGCTGGTGCCACTGTTACTGAACTCGACATGGTGAGTCAGCTTTTATTTCGTTACCGCCTAGTTACGATGTGGTTACCACGGCGATGGAAAATTTGAACGATCAACAATTGAAGCTTGCCTTCTAGCGGAGGAGCAAAGCGTTCTGGGAGAGAATCCGGTTCAAGTTCTATGAACGGGTCGGATGGAGTGGTGTTAGCCAAATCCAGTAATCAGCGTGGGAAATCATCGAAATTTTCCGGAAAGTGCTACCACTGCGGAGAGCTAGGACATAAGAAGTTTGATTGCCCCATGGTAAAGAAACGTTCGGGTCGCGCATATGTAGGGTAGAATACGGCATTGGCATCATTTTGATTCAATCACACAATTTCAAGTCTAAGCTTTCATTTGAATAAATTGTTTGTGTAAAAGTAGCAAGATTTGATGTGTTAATCACCGAAACAAATTTGCACCTACGAAATCCTTGCCATTATTGCATTGCCAAAGAAAGCAGCGCACGAAAAGCAAACCGTTACTTACTTTTTTGGATCGCCTGTTTCTCCTCTTTATTGCGTATGACACAACAAATTAAGTACGTAAACTACTTTTTACGCTAAATCACCACTTGATTATCACCACAAAGAGCAAATTTATGCAATATTTGCTCTACACACTTAAAAGCCAAAATTTATTTCGGTAAAATTATTTAACGAACAGGTTCTGTAAAATCGCATTCAACCGGAATGTCGTCAAAAAAAATTGTTTCACCGAATTATTTCAAATTTAATTACCGAAAATCAGTTAATGAAAATGTACTACTGAGATTCGGAAATATGTTTTGCGATCTTCATCGGTAAACTATCCAATTTACCGAGTTTCGGAGAAGTACACTTGCCAAGTGTCAAAACGTCACAAAAGCACGTGTTGAAAAAAATGAAGTTGTGTTGATTCTAGACAACGACTGCAGAAAACATCTTCATGTAAGTTTAAAAGTCACATTTAACCAAGCATTTTACTTTATCCCATGCTTCAACTTTTGTTTTATAGTAAATGCCATCAATATTATTGAGCAGTACGGAGAGGACGCTCATTGTAGGATAAAATGTCGAACTTCTTGGACGAGGAAGAGTATTCCAGCTCGCCATATGTGAAGCCATAGTGGTGTTCGGATGTTTTGTTTTTCTTTACGTGATCGAAATACGATAACCATGTGTATAGTATAATGAGCAGGTTAAAGTCGCTGGCAGTTATTCCCATCCCGTTCGTTTTCATTTGTTGACAAAAAAACCGAGCAAAAAACTATGTAGCAGGATAGAAGAAATTTCGAGCGACTTCAACCTGCTCATTAGAAAGCACTAATGATGCTAAGAATTATTAAATCTTACGGGCTTAAATATAAAATAGGACATAAAACATCATTACGGCATTTTGTAAACAGATATAAAAATGAATATCATGTTCTTCGTTCATTTCATGTTCTTCGATTAAATAAATGAATGATTTCAGGCTTCTTTACGGTTTTGAGTTTTTTTGTTTAATTGAAATGAAAAACAAATAAAAATCATTATTTACATTATCTCGGTAAATCACCTCGCCGAGCACTTCGGCAAAGTATTACCGAACGACACGGCAAATTTTGACAGCTGGATGTTTTCGTAAATTTTACGACCAGTCGGTAATTTAAACATTTGCCGAGATTTTCACCGAGATCTCAGCTGTTGGATTCTCGGTAATTTATTTTCCCGGCCTCGGCGAAAAACATTAAGTGTGTATGTTTCACTAAATAAAATCGGAACTGTTCGTTTTCTTTGACAGCAGCACACTTCGGAATAGAGCGAGAGAATGTGTTTGTGAGCATATCAAACACACGCTAAAAAGATACCACGCACAATTCTATGTGAATTGATTTTAGCAAAAATACGAACAAAATATCCGGCGATGGCATTTATTTAAAAAAAAAGTGTTAAAATACACACCAAAATTGAATTTCTAGTTCCAGCAAAACAGTTTGCTGGTTGTAAACCAGCAATACATTTGTTTGCTGAAAATCAGCAATCGTTAAAATGATTTACTGAAAATCAGCAAAAGCAAGTTATTGCTGGAAATCCAGCAACGGTGTTCATCTGTCAAATTGAAGTCGTGCGTCAGAACATCCCAGGTCAGAACACGCGAAAAGAAAACAGCCACCATATCTGCTCCAGTTCCGCGTCTTTGATATCGTCTTTTCTTTATTTTAAGCAGAAATTACTAAACCATCCATCATCATGAGATGTTACCTTTAGGTTGAAATAAGCTGTTTTAATCTGATGTAATTTACATTGACGTAAAAGTGATTGGAAATAAAAAGTAATGAATGTCGCAGTGAAGCAAAATTATTGGTGAATGAGGTTATCTCCTAGGACATGTATCAGCCAGCAGTCGATCAAGCAAAACTGTATTGCAACTTTTATTTCTTGATTTTATCGAGGATTTTATTAACTGATACATGTTCAAAGAACTTGTTTCATTCTCATAATTGCGACATTACTAATTTAATGCGTTTCTTGATTCACATTGCACTATGGGGGATCCCCATACAAGCGAGCGGTCAAAAATAAAATTGGACTTTAACAGTGATTTTCCACTTAGTTTTAGCTGTGTATGGTCGAAATAGCATGAATATACAATTTCCAACCCCCCCCCCCTTTGGGGATCGTCTATGAATTACGTAATTATTTTTTTTCATAGGTTCGATTAACGTGACAAAGCAAACCTATTTGGGAAGTTGAAATTTCGTGCGTTTTCTTAAGGAGAAGGAAGGGGGCTGTACAAAAACTAAGTTCAGCAATTTATGGACATTATGGCGGCGATCATGTTAAATGACATTAATTTCATGACATTCCGTGATATTTTTTTGTTCTCACTCTCATGCCTCACAATTTGTATTTAGAACAATTTGTTTGACAAAGTACTAGGATCTGAAGGATCATAAAGCATTAAATGTTAATCAAATAATCAGAATTGAAAATAACTTTTGAAAAAGGGTATTAGCAAATTAGAAATCGCAATCCCATGACATTTTTACGTGTACAAGTTATTCAAAATGAGATTAATATATTCTCAAAAATGTGGACATTCATTTGTGGAATGTAAGAATGCTCCATTCTTCCGAAAAGCAAAATTCTTTTAATTTAAATAACAACACTATTTGAATTACTTTTGATTTGTTTTCATGATTTCTACAAGTTATATACAGCATCATTCTTTTTCTGTGTCAAGGTTTAAGTCTTCAATGATATTTTCTTCAATTCCATCAACGATGGAAGATGAGATAAATTCATCTAAAGTATTAGAAGATAAAGAACTTTTGAAAATCTTCAAATATTACAAAATTACGCATGGCATAAGAATAACTAAGTGAAAATTTTTTCCAACGTCTCCTCGTTATCCAAATCGAGCTTAAAATGGATCTGATTCATGTAAGGCACGAAGGAAAATGTCAACATTTGCCTCTCTTGATCATTTTCTTGCATTATGAGTTCTAAATTTCTTCAACTGTTTATATTGACTTTCCGCTGGTTGTTCAGCCAGTGAACCTCAAAGTGTAGATGAGTGAATAAATATTTCCCTACCATTAGCCAGACATTCATGAACACTAGCAGGAATTTCATACGCTCCGTTCTAACTAAGATATTGTTCGTCTTTACTTTTGCAATAAACATGTCGGGAATTATTGATTCCAGGAGATTTATAAATATTTACATATTATGAAATCTCATATTTAGTTCTCCATCAGTAGCTAATGAATAGCTCAGAAAATTAGGTTTAGAGAATGACTCAAACCACTCAAGCCCCAAACGCATTTCAGCGGAATGGCGACGGAAACGGTAAAATTTGACAGGAAATATATGAGCGAACTGTTAAATCCTTCCGTTACCGTTGTGCTGCATTGCATTGGGGGTTTTATTCATTTACTCCTTTGAAAAGTTAATTAAATGAGCTCAAATGGTTATAAATAAAGTCGAAGTTATTACCAATAAATGTATTTTGACCATACCCTTTGAGCGCATAGTTCAGTCTGACCCATTTTCAATAGGAAACGATGGGACTAGATTTCCCGTCGAATGAAACTTGTTGCGAGAAAATCGGACACAAATAAGTGTCTAAATGGCGATTGCGTTCTTTTGCGCACATACATACAGACGCGCATGCACACACATACAGACATCACCTCAATTCTTCGCGCTGAGTTAGTTGATATATACCACTAGGGGTCTCCGGGCCTTCTATCAAACATTCGTTTTGGAATGAGCATTAACCTTGGAGTACGAGAGAGGCAAAACACGGTAAAAACAAATGAAAAAAATCAGAGTGACTTAACTCTGTTAATTGCAAATACTGGCAAGAAATTCTTTCAGGACATTTTAGTCGAAGCTTTGTCCTTGATGTGTATCATAAAGAACCCGGGGATTCCTGAGGAAAAAAGTGCTTCACTATCAAAGTTGAAAATAGCGTCGTTTTGGAAAAATATTGCTTCCGCAATTTTTTCAATTTTTTTCACAGTGTAACCATTAGTTTTTGCACACCATTTAAAAGCTTATACAATAACCTTTGTAATGATGTATTAACATTGAAGAAAAACATTTAAAAAATATTTCAATAAATAGTTGAAAATAAAATATTTTTTCAGAAAATTTGCTAACTTTTTTACCCATTTCTGACTTTGCCACCTTATATCTTTGGAACTAGTGCACCTAGAGACTTCAAATTCAGAATTTCTCTTAATTAGAGTATTGACAATGGAGAGAAAATATTTTAAAATAATTCGGAAGACATGACATTTTCGATTAATGACCGCCCGAAATCCTATAGTGCATTGTACTGATATTTCAATATCTACTAGTATTAATAATATTAAATTGCTGGGAATACAGCAAATCATTTTGATTTTGATGTTACTGGCCATCCAGCAAACCGTTATCGACATTGCTGAAAGTACAGTTATGTACCTGTCATTTTCATGATTATCAGGTTTGCTGGAGGTACAGCAAAACAAATTTTGCTGGATGGATTGCTGGTTTTACAGCTCGGCAAAATCCAGCAAAATTTTGCTGAATTCCAGCGAAAAAAATTTGGTGTGTATGCTTTCCACAGAAACTATAACTAATATGCTGACCAATGCTGACTGCAGATCGAAAATCCGTTAGGTGTGAGCAGAGATATGGCCATTTTCGTGAAAGCGGTACGGGATGGGCTATACACCCTGAACAAATGTCATTTTCGCAGAACACCCGGAACCAGAGAGTCTTACAGTCCTCAAAATGTATTTTTAATAAAGATCCTATATTTATTGTCTTTGGAAAACATGAATTTGACATCCATATGGTTCCAGATGGTGGCAAAACCGGGACCTCCCGGAAGGCCCTTGGAACCTGCTATATGGGTGGCAGTGGACCCTATCATTCTGTAAATGTTTCTGTAATCATTGTCTCCCAAAGCCATGAAGTTAGATACTCGTATTTGCATTATTCCGATCTGTTTCCGGGACCGTTTTAACGAAAATGGCCATATCTCTGCTTATACCTAACGGATTTTTGATCTGCAGCCAGCATTGGTCAGCATATTAGTTCTAGTTTCTGGGGAAAGCATAAAACATGATGCGAGTAAACGTCACATAAAAAAACAAGCAGAAGTATAAATGCATTTTTGACCTACCCTCGGAAAACCCGGAACATCTCCGGTGGCCAATGGCCAATCCTGTTTCATCAAAATCGGACTATTCTACGCAAAGTTATGCTGATTTGAGCTTCGACAACATTTTGCCTATTTCAACCTTTTTGTCTAACCCCTGTATGTTTCGATTTTGTCACGCTCCGATTTCGTCAACAAAATTATTCCGTTTTTATCAACAACAAAATTCAATATTTTTTTTTTTTAAGAGATTTAGCTTTTACAGTAAAGTGACTTGGGGTAGTTTTTTGCCAAATGTTGTATTTATAATATTTCAAGCAATAGCAGTAATAAGGGCGTAGCCAGGGTTCATATATCAGGGTTCACTCACTTCGACAGTCGATGGGAGAGACTAGCGCGGGGGTGAAAAATTCATTCTCAGTGCAACCAGAGGGGATTCTCTTCACCGATTGCCCCTCATCAAAATAAAAGTGACAAGATGCGGGTTTGTTTGTACTTTATTACTTCAGAACTAAGGGTTACATTGTTATCTAACGTTCTGATATAACTGAAAAATCGTTGATATACTTTTTCGGATGTTCTAGGTCGTCCAAGCTGTTCTGGAGTACATATCCTCGAATGTATTAGGAAATATGTCTACAAACAAAATGTCCTAAGCTGAGATATATATATTCAAAAATATCTATGTGATCGTAAGACAAGAATTGACCGAGTTTTGAATGAGCATGAGCATGAGCATGAGCATGAGCATGAGCATGATTGACCGCCCACTGTTGCTACTCCGTTATTGCCAGGTCAGCTGTAATTACACAGAGAACCAACAGATGATGTTTGGGACTAACTTCATCTTCAATGTGTAAGAACTGGTGACCCCAAATTAAGCAATACCAGCGCCGGCCGTGTCCGAATGCAGGTCAATTAGGGAATGGGTAGGAAAATGTTGATGTGATACTCGCTTTGATAGAAGCCGACGAGTCATCTGCACTTCCACGAAAAATCACTGGGATGTTGGATATATTGGGAAGGGAGTGTGGCGGGGTTCGTTTTGGTAAACGGTATGCCGGGTGTAACGTGTAGTTTTATCGAGGTGTAACAAAATCACAATCGAACGCGAACTAATTAATTGACTTATCGACTGCACAAAGCAGAACACAATAGTACGATAATCGCGCGATCGTTCTGCGTGCTATTAGGAACACAATCGGACGCGCACTAAACTTGCTAATTAATTTACTCATTCGCACAACGCAGAACAAAATATTTCGATGATCGCGCGACCGTTCTGCATGCAAAAGGAAACAAGATTAGACGCGCATTTCAAAACATGTAATTTTTACGGACATAGACTATAAACCGAATTGAAATAACATAGGTTCATGTAATATTGACACTATCTTTTTCAACTATAAACAAGATAATACTTTAGTTGATTAGCCCGATTAGAGTCACACGGCGAACACTGTTATGAACACTTATTTGATGGAAAAAAGCATTCCAGGCGTATCCCCACATTAAATAATAATGAATGCAGACCTCTTATAGTACTAAAAAACCAATTAGTAAGAACCAACATCATGGGATCAACCATCACCAATAGAATGATTTCGCATGAGACCTGCTCCAATATTTGGAAAGTGACAATAAATGTTAATTCCACCCTTTCCATTTAATAACAGTTTTTGCACGTTTTTGAATTGTTACTTAATAATTGTCTAATGTCCCATTCATGCTGCTGCATTGATAGTTAGCAAAACACTGCATATGACCAAGCATCAAGTGATTTATATTTTTGGTATTATAAACTCACCAATTCTTGTTCGGTTAACTCCTACCAATCCACCCAGCGGCGACGGTGCCCCTCTCGTGCATTACAAAATAGATAATAAACCCATTAGAATGGTTTCAAATAGTACAGAAAGGTGAATAAGTTATAAGTGCCGAAATGACGCTTTTATATATTATAATATTATAATGCCGCATCCGTTCAGTTCCTAAAGATAGATGAGGAATCTGATAGCCGATACATTGAACTGACAGAATATCGATATATGGCGTTGTAAAGATAGTTATGAATTGTATACCCTATGTATATAATGTGCATAGCAATTATACAGTGAATTTAATAGATTTAACTAACATTGATACGCTGGTGAATTTCATGTGCCATCTTCTGTAGGATAAGATTGTTTTAAAGATATTTCAATAGTTTGAACTTAAACAGGGGACGATGCCATACTGTTTGATTTTCATAAAATAATAGAATGTTCTAGTTTGCTATTGAAAACTATCCAAATAATATGATGGTTATTGGTTGGTATGAAATTCAGACTATAACGTGATATAGTGTCAATTTGTTTGGGAACACAATATGTGGCCGAGGTTCATGATGTCTAGTGTTATAAAAGTGGGATGAGGTTGGTTTATTTGTGTGCTAGACCTTATTGAATTAGCGTTAGTATTCAATGACAGTTTTGAACGTGTCGATCAACCTACTCCAAGAGTTTATTTTGTTCCAAACTCCTTCTTAATAAACATAATGATAAACACTATATAAAATATATCCCGTGCGCCAATAAGAGACTTCCCACCTCCCAGTCTGAAGACGGCTAGTTTATATCGTGGTCCGGCCCAGGATAGTACGGATATTATTAAAAGATCTCACCAAATTTTCGCGTGCTCGTTGCTCGTTGTCCACGAAAGCAGAAGACAACACCTGCTACCACTGGTATTCCAGTGAGCCGTCGTTTCGCTATTGTGTGCGTTTTCAATCTTCACTAAACACGATTCACTTTAGAAAAAAAAATCACACTTTTATTCTTCCACTGAACTTTTTTTCTAAACAAGCATTTTCCCAGCCGAATAAAGAAAGAGACAGAAAAATCAGACAGCCAGAAATGAAAACACGATCGCATTCGTTCAATGCTTGCTGCGATCTCTAACTGTTTGTATCATGTTAGCCATTAAAAGTCACAAGAATTGACCGAGTTTTGAATAAACGTAAACTATTTCAGGGTCTTCAAAACGTCCTGGATTTCAGAACATGTGATATACCCGATCAACCAAGCCCAGAACGACGTATTCGTGCATCGTTGAATATCCCAGCAGGTCTATTGAGCCCATAAGATTTCACTCATTACTTCTACAAGCTACTACAGGCCTATTCGGTTCTCCAAAATGTCCTGGAGTTTCAAACATGCGATCTACCCGATCAACCAAGTCCTAAATGATATATCCGTGTATCACTAAACATCCCAGCAGTTCCATCGAGCTGTTAGAAAATCACTTTATTCTTTTACAAGCTACAGTGGGCCAAATCGTTGAAACAAATGATGCCATACTAAAATATTTTCAATGGTACTCTGATAGTCTTTTGAACAATTTTCCAAGAAGTTCTGTTCCACATCTCGATTCCGACTCTTCAAAACGTTCTGAATCTCAGATCATTGTAATACCAATTTTCGAAACGACTTTGACCTATCCAATGAACCAACTTATGAATGATGGTATCCCAGTGAGTCCACTTATATGACTTTAATCAACACTTGTACTAGCCATTGCAGGCCTTTACAGGTGGCTAAAATATCCTGGAAGTCGTATATTTTGATGTAATCATACAAATTGCTCGACACAAATACCTCCTTAGTTATTGTGCATCTAGTAGATATCTAGATCTTAACACAAGATCATTTTGGAGAACCTTTGACATCTTCTTCTGTTTTGCTGGCTCTACATTCTGACTGGAACTTGGCCGGCTTTTCAATTTAGTATTCTATTAGCATTTCCTCAGTTATTAATTGAAAGCTTTTTCTATGCCCGCCATTGCATGAGTATGTATCTTGTGGGGCAAGTACAAAGGAAACGCTATGTCCAGTGAATCTAGAATGTTTCCCACCCGAAAACATCCTAGACCGGACCGGATCTAACTCACCATCTCCGGATTGGCAATCCTACGCCTATGCTCGCAAGGCTAACTGGAGACCTCTTGGACATCTTATGTACATGAAAGTTAGAATCCTATGTTTTTTTAAGGTCACTCCTGACGGAATCCAAGATTAAAAGTGCTCGCGTTTCCGGAAGCACACCACTCGATACGGAAGCAACGCACAACTGCCATTTTTATTATTTCACGCATGCTGCGACGCAACAAAGCTAAATCAACAAAAATGACAGTTGTGCGCCGCCTCTGAATCGAGTGGTGTGCCCCCGAAAACGCGAGCACTTTTAATCTTGGATTCCGTCAGGAGTGACCTTAACTGGATTTGGTACACACTGACGGTCCTCTTTCAAAAGTCATGATACTTAGAACTGAACTCTAAAACGTTTTGGAGTACCATGAACACCTCGTATTCCAACAAAAATGGGTTTACATTATTTCCACTGGATATATTGAGTATATGCCAGAGATTAGAAAATTACAAAAACCTTGATTGATTGACCTTGTGCTGAACTCGAGAATGTTTTGGAATTCCAGAAAATTGATCATTGCCTTAACGATCAATATGACTAAGCTTGATTGAGTGTTAAGATTTATTAAACAATGCTGAAGAAACTGGGGGCCTAGCTCTCTTCTGTGATTTTTCACAGCCAATCTAAAGCGCTGGGCATATATGACCCATCCGTCCAAAAAGGGTTAAGGAGGTCAAATATTTTTTTAAAATTAATTGTTATGTTATCAACGGATGCCACCTTATCTTAGGGAACGTCCATAAATTACGTCACGTTTTAGTGGGAGGGAGAGGGTTTCTAAAAGTGTGACTACTCATATCAATTTTTGGGAAATTTCATACAAAAAGTGGGACAATGAAAATGGTTAATTTTTGCGTGACATAATTTATGGACGTTCCCTTGATGCACTCCTTACTTGCCAGGAACCTTAACCAGTCACCATCAATATACATTTCCTGTCTATAATAACTTTGGTCCCTTTTTACTTACCCTTGCCTCCTTGCCTCTCACTAGCACGTTCACGTGGTTTATGGGCAGCCCGTTAGTATTTAAAAATATAAAAACCTAAAAATCTAACATTTTCCAAGCAATATATCATTTTTACTCAAATTTTAGCTAAAAAAAACGTCGATCAAAAAAAATTATTCCGATTTTGTCACTGTTTCGATTTTATCAACTGAAACTCATGGACCGTGTTGATGAAAACGGAACATATCTGTATTTTGGTATTTAAATTTTTCTACAGTTTTATATGCTTATTTTTATCATAATTATATTTTTTCATATTGTTATATTCATTATATTTGTATATTATCATATTTTTATATTTTACCATTCTCATATTTTCATATATACAGACTTTGATCCTTGCTTTGATCTCTTTTGTCATATTATCAAAAATCTATTTTTCCATATTTTCATATAAATTATAAATATACTCAAATTCATTGGTGTAACTAATGGATAATTCTTGGAGGGGGGTAACTTTTTCTTATATTTGTCTACTTTTTCACTTAAAACAATTAAGTTATCGTTTTCGCTCAATGCTCAAAACAACTAACAACTAAGACGCTCTAAAATAATTAATCAACTAATATATATTGTTCGCAAGTTAGCCGACCAAACAAACATTGACCTATTAACATACAACACATCCATTGACGGCTTGAACATTATAAATTATGGTCCACGACACTTAGCCTATAAAAAAATAGAAATGTCGTGTGGAAATCATAGGAGCCTTAGCAAAGCAAAATGAGTCTGTGGATTTTTATGATCCAGCCAACAGCATTCCAAGTTCTTTTTCATTTAACACTGGAGGTTTATTCAATTATAGCAGACCCCACACGACGGAAAAAGTTTGACAAACTCTTGATTATTGAAGAAAAAGATTGATCGTGTGAGTGCGAACCCAAAATATTGAAGTAAATATTGAGGGAAATCAGAAAAGTTTGATATTCTTTTCAATATTTCCCCTCATCTCCCCCCGCAGTTTGCCCACAGGAGTCGATGACGGTTGAGTGGGTGCGTGTTTTGTGCGTTATACCGCTATTTGATTCATATTAGTTCAAGAAAAAAATGAGTTTTTCTTCAGCTACGGCCATGCCGGCTAATCAGTGAAAATATTGAAGAAAAGTTTGATGAAAAGTTTGACGAAAAAAGTATTGTCAATATATGCCTCGTGTAAGGTCTGCTTATGACTAAAAGTATGTAGCCACAGAGGCCGGTTTTATAGCTGCTGGTTGCCATGCAGTTGTTATATACTAAGTGCATAACAACCGGTGTTGCTATGGGGACGTTATGTACAAATTCAAATCTGGGCTAGATTGCTTCGATTACAATTTCAAATGCTAATGGCTTACTATGATTTACAAAAACTAACTGCCACACAGTTTGCTATTATTTCAACACCCCATCTCAGTTATGTTTTATTCTAAACCTATTTTATTTCTTGGGCTTGGGCTCACTGGTGACTGCCGAAAATGACACCAGCAGAGAAATTCGGAGACGCATAGTGGCTGGAAATCGTACGTACTTTGGACTCCGCAAGACGCTCCGATAGAATAGAGTTCGCCGCCGTATCAAACTGACAATCTACAAAACGCTAATTAGACCGGTAGTCCTCTACGGACACGAGACCTGGACGATGCTCGTGGAGGACCAACGCGCACTTGGAGTTTTCGAAAGGAAAGTGCTGCGTACCATCTATGGTGGGGTGCAGATGGCGGACGGTACGTGGAGGAGGCGAATGAACCACGAATTGCATCAGCTGTTGGGAGAACCATCCATCGTTCACACCGCGAAAATCGGACGACTGCGATGGGCCGGGCACGTAGCCAGAATGTCGGACAGTAACCCGGTGAAAATGGTTCTCGACAACGATCCGACAGGCACAAGAAGGCGAGGTGCGCAGCGGGCAAGGTGGATCGATCAGGTGGAAGATGACTTGCGGACCCTCCGTAGACTGCGTGGTTGGCGACGTGTAGCCATGGACCGAGCCGAATGGAGAAGACTCTTATATACCGCACAGGCCACTTCGGCCTTAGTCTGATTAAATAATAAATAATAATTTTATTTCTTAATGCGATAAACGTCGGAGTGGCTAGCGATTTCGTAAGGATATCTGCTTGTTGCTTTTGTGTTGCAATGTATATCAGCTTAATTTTACCATCAGCAACGGCATTTCGTATGAAATGATACTTCACGTCGATGTGTTTGACTCGCTTCGTTTCCTCTCGTTCTGCCATCGCAATTGCTCAAGGAGCGATACCGGAAGTAGTGGACCTTGTTTAAGATCGGTCATTAGTCCGGTCAACCATATCGTCTCACTTGTGCAGGAACTCATGGCAACATATTCGGTTTCGGTAGAAGACATTGTCACTGTAGATTGTTTCTTTGATGACCACGCAACAGTGTTTCCATTTACCTTCAGCAGAAAACCGGAGACGCACTTGCGGTCGGACTCGTCGCTTGCATAATCTGCATCCACGTAGGCAGCTACTTTCGACTCCTTCATATTTCTTCGGTACAGTAATCCCATCTTCTTTGTTGCTTGCAGATACCGTAGGACACGTTTGGCATGTTTCCAATGCTCGTCACAAGCAGCATCTTGAAACCTTGCCAAATACCCAACAATGAAACACAGGTCCGGACGGGAACCCATCATGATGTACATCAGTCCTCCTATGAGTTCACGATATGGGTGCGTGCATCGTCCGGCTTCTCGCTTTAACTGTAACCAGGGTTCAGCTGGTGTTTTAACAGGATTGCAGTTTTCCATGCCAAACCGAGCAATCACCTTCTCAATCTGTGCAGTCTGAGACAGCTTCATGGTTCCTTGTTCCAAGTTCCGTTCTATTTTGATGCCAAGGAAGTGGTGCATCTCCTTCATATCCGTCATTTCAAATTTACGCATTAGGATGGTCTTCACACGTTGGATGTCGGCTTCATGTTTGGCAGCGATCAGCAGATCGTCGACGTATACAACAATGTATACTGTATTACCGCCACAAACTCGAACGTATACACAATAGTCGTGATTCGATCTTGTAAAACCCTCACTCGTCAAAAACTCGTTGAAATGGCTGTTCCAGCACCTGGGTGTATAGAATGTGAACCAGCAGAAAGAGCTTTGTATGAAATGAAATCAGAAACCCAACCTGGTCTCTTGCACTCCCGACCACTAGACCTCGGAACATCATCACATGGTTCGTTCCTTTCTGATTGTGATGGGAGTGCGTTGGTGCCTTCTTCGATGTTGTCTTCCTCTCCAGCTGCGAAATTATCAACGGAATGGCGAGCATCTTCAAATACTTCACTATCCCCCTCTTGCTTGAATAACGATGATACATTCTCCGGAATCACCAGGCGATGATCAATGCTTTCAGTCGATGACTTGAATGGAAATGATGATTCGTGACATCACGTGCCACATACATTTTCCGAGATGCTTCGTCCCAGAGACGATATCCAGTTGGTGCATATCCCAGCATGACACACTTTCGCCCGTTTGGATCCAGCTTACTTCGTTTCTGCTTCGGTACCCAGGAGAAAACTTGGCACCCGAATACTCTTAGCTTAGTTACATCAGGTTTTTGACGTAAACTACGTCTAAGGGGAAGACTCTGATACAGGGTGTAAAACGGAAATTTCCAAATTCGAGACCGTCACGAAATTAGGATAGATTTCAAACGCTAATAACTCCTTTATCTTTCAATGAATTTTTGAGATTTTATTATCAATCGAATCGGCAACTCTCCAGCAATTTTTTAAGCCTATTTGAATTATTAATTGTCAACGAAAAAACATTAAAAATTTCAAATCTTTGACAACCCAGTAAAATTTCACAATTTCGTTACGACCGCCGTCTGCGGTTGGTTTTTGCGCTCTACTTTTGTGCGATGATTCGCACAAAAAGTACAAAATAGAACCAGAGCAATGACCGCGGTCGGAGCAAAAAAGTAGTGTTTATGAAAAAGTGCTACAGATGCTGGACATGTTCATGTAAGCAAGAAGTGAATATTAAAATTGATCAATTTTAAACAAACACTCTAACTTTTTGAAGGAAATTGAGTAAAATTTCTGTGGGATAGAAAGAGAGAGCAATGCAATTTTACTCAGTCACTGAGTAGGTGAGAAAGTTAGCGTGTATCCTACTATTTTAGGCAACATCCCTTTTAAAAAAACACTTCAAAAGCATTTAATTGCCATTTAATAGGCAATAAACTATGAAATGCATTAATCACTTTAAGTCGAATAACAATTGGAGAAAGGCAACATCACCACTGCGGAATAATAAATTTGGGGTTTTCAAATGAAAATTTTAAATTGTCATATCCAACCATTTTCATATATAGTGAGTTACGCCAACTTTGTTCGAAACAGAAATGGATTGGTGTGCGATCGAACATGTTTTGCGAAAAACCTACACATTCAACGCGGCAAAACCACCCCCATGAAACGGCTGTCATCCACGAACAACTCGCCTGAAGCCGAAAACATGGTGCTGCAACATGGTGCTGGATGTAAACATTGCCGGTTAAGCAATAAACACACGAAGTCAGAATGTCGAAGTCGGATGCGTAAGCGGCATGTGTTGTATTGTTAAATTATATTCAACGAGATGTATTGCATTGTTGCGTGATTCTCGACGTGATTAATTGGCGCTTTGATGTTGCATGAAGAAGAAGAAGCAGAAAGATGATATTTAAAAACTTCTGCAGAAAACATACAAAAGATATCTCTCTGAAATTCTAAAGGCAATCTAATTAAAAACGGTAAACAGTACTGGGTTGGACTTTTCTTATACTGTGTATTAAGTATTATATCACAGAGTAAAAATTGAAATTGAAATACTATGTTTATTGTGCAGTAGAAAACAAGGCTACTGCTTACTGTTTTTAATTAAATTGCTTCTAGAATTTTAAAGAAGAGTTTCAAAAATTTCTTCGTATGTTTTCCCGTGCGAATATTTTTGATTATCATCTTTCTGCTTCTTCTTCTTCTTCATGCAACATTAAAGCGCCAATCGCCAATTCTCTCGCGGCAGTATGAACGGAGCTTAAAATAGGAAAGGCAACACTAGCGCCACCCAATCGGTAGACGGCTTCAAGAACTACATCTCATTTCAGGGGGGTGGGCAAAACGTTTACATAAACCAACCTCGCTACCTCCCGACCCCATATATCCAACATCCCAATGGTTGTAGTTTGACTAAGCACGCACGCGCAGTTTGAAGCTTGTATGAGAATTACTATGAAAACAGTAAATTTTTCGGAAAACCGTTTTGAAACGTTGGTCATTAATATCTAAAAATATATGAGTACGTTGGCAACATAGGAAACTTAGCAAGTGAATAAATCGTCTTTATTGCGAAACAATTCGCTGCTTGCAAGAAAAATTATTAAGGAAATACTAAATCGTGGGAAATTCAATTGAGCACGTGAAAGAATAACATCAATAATGAGCAGTTTTATTTTCTTTATAACTAACGAAAATCCGATCGGTTCGCAACAACAAACGTCTTAAAGATTTAGAAATATTCTACAAAGTCTTCGGGTTGATTATATTTAGGGGAGATTCTCCAGTGCCGGACACATAAGCCATTAAACAAAAAAGCTTTAACTATCCGGATTATATTTCCTTTTATACCATACTAGCAGAACATACCCTGCGTTGCTCGGGTATTTTCGTTTAACGTTCGAAATGTCATTTTCTGCGTTGATTGCGACGACGCCGCACTCCTAGATCATTTTCGAGCGATCGCATTAGGTTTTCTCCAAACTCGCCTTGATATTGTATTTTGACAATTTTCCCAACTTTTTCTTTAAAATTTACTAAGCTTATGCATATAGAAACACAGCTGATCCCAATACGAATCGATTAGTGAGGAAATCTCGCAAATCGTTCATCCTCTTCTTGAGTTATATTGCCTCAAAGGAAGAATAGATAGAAGAAAGAAACACTAAATATGACTATTGACCATTGATGATTCATACAAACTATATTTGATCATTTGAACACGTTTTTCGACGATGAATTTAGGTGAAAAATTTTACGATTCAGAAAAATGTCTCCTAGTACCGGACACTATTGCATCATGTTCAAATGCGACTAAGTTCCTTTTACATGAGTAAAGACATAATTCAGAATAGTAATATTATTCACGTGCTTTAAGTTCTTCTTCTTCTTATTGGCATTACATCTCCACACTGGGGCAGAGCCTCCTCGCAGCTCAGTGTTCATTAAGCACTTCCACAGTTATTAACTGCGAGGTTTCTTAGCCAGGTTACCATTTTTGCATTCGTATATCATGAGGCTAGCACGATGATACTTTTATGCCTAGGGAAGTCGAGACAATTTCTAATCCGAAAATTTATTTATTTATTTCGTCAAACATAATGTAGACTACATTAAAAAAAACTTATAACTATGTTCTATTGTAACTAATGTTCCTAAAATATTTTCTTAGGCTCATACGAGGCATGGCTAAATCAATTGCTTCACAATACTGATTGTAAACAGACATCATTTGATTCATTGGACTAAATTTTGCATAATTTGTTCGATGATGACAATTGCCTAGACCGGCACCGGGAATCGAACCCAGTCACCCTCAGCATGGTCTTGCCTTTGTAGCGCGACTTACCGCACGGCTAAGGAGAGCTCACGTGCTTTAAGTTGTAAATATTAAAAATTGTTAGTGGAGCTTATTTTACATCCTAATCCAAATTCCCACCTTTTTCAATGTCCTCTTCAATTTTTGTTTCTGCTAATTTCTGTGGCTTTCTCAGCAAGAAGAAACAATTGAATTGAAGTAAGTGTAGTTTTGTACAAAGTTTATCACATGAAGATCTGATATTCCTTGCCGTTAGAAGCCTGTTCAATAGCTTCCTTTTGTACTTAATAAGATGAAGGAGGGACTTCTGCAAGTAGTGTCGTTTTAAGAAGTGTCCGGTATTGGGAGGTGTCCGGCACTGGGAGATCTTCCCCTAAGTAGTTAGTGATCCGCCTCAAGTAACGATCTCTCACATACGGGGCGTTTTCTATAGTAATTTCCATACAAACTTCAAACTGCTCGTACTCAGTTATATTATAACCAATTCAGTTGAAAATTTAGGAGGTTAACCAAAACAGCAAATGTTATCGTTCAAGCATAAGGGAGCGCAAAAGTCAAAATTTCAATCACTCTAGGCTCTAACCAAAATAATTATCTTATGATCTGTTTTACGTAGTTTACGTCGGGCGGTCGTATCTTGTATATAACCCTTCTGATTTTTCACCATGCCAACGTTCCCCAGGTGTTTGCTTGCCTTTTATCGCTTCAGTCGGACTTCGGTTCGTGACATACACCGCGTTCAGGACCGCTTCTCCCCAGTAATTTCAGTAACTTCGACAATTTCGACAAGGATAGCAAATTGTACTTCAACTTGTCAACGAACAGTATATGCCCAAATGACAAAGGGTACCAACGTGCGACTTGCCCTGCACAGTACCTTGCTTGGATGCTACCAGATCCTCGCCATCCTTCACACTGTCGATCTGAAACGGATCTTGTAGCACTTGCAGTTCCTCAAAATGGCTTTCGTCATTGACCATGTGAAAACTTGCTCCCGAGTTCAGGACCCACTCGATTACGTTATGCTCGTGACACTTGTTTGCTCCTGAAACCAGCGCCACCTCTTTGTCGACAGGAATTTTAGCTAGGGGAAAATACCTATTGTGCTTCCAGTTGAAAACCGAAGTGAGCTCTCGCGACAATTGAGTTTTTCCTTATTTCCTGATGTCGCAACTGCATCGCGACTAGTGCGCATCTATGCCACCGTCGTGCGCCATGATGCGCACTAGTCGCGACGTAGTTGCGACAAAAGGAAACGGGAGAAAACTCGATTGTCGCGAGAGCTCACTTCAGTTTTCAACTGGAAGTACAATATTCTTGGCAGTCTAAGACATTCGCCAAATTGAATGATAAAAATAATGAATAATTACACTAAAACACAGGTACAGTTTAACTGGTATACATTTGTATGCTCTTTCTTTGATGATTGGTGTTCACTAAATATAACAGCTTTTACCACAAACTCAGTAAATTTAATATAAAGTAACAGGTCAACGTTTCTTCTATTGGCATAGCAATTTCTTTTATCAGCAATGAGTTTGCTCTCTTTAGCAACTAGACATGGAAGTAGAAAACTGGTAATGTATTGGTGCCAAATGCTGGTTGTTTATATCCTCCAGTAGTAAAATTCATTCATATTAATCGACCGCACGCTCATTTCGCGTCACTCAATTTTGGAACAAATTTTATTAATTATCAAAACTGGCTTAAAACAAACCATCAATTTTTAGCCTTTGCATCAATTTTATGTCATGTAGACAGATAGGCAAAAGCAGTTAAACACATTATAAAACAAATTTAACCCTTATACGCATTAACAAAAAAGACGTGAATGGCAGATAGGGTACCAGTGTATTCAGTGTGTATATTGACATTTTCATAACTTTTACCATTTTCATCCTATTTGAATAATGTTGGCCATTTTGGAGAAGGGATTTTATGTGCTTTTTGTCCGCTGCCAAGATTTACATCTTTTGTCTTTTGTAATGTCTTATGCATCGTACACACCAGTCAAGCAGTTTGACGACCATTGACTCCGCCCCGAGGAAAACGCTTTGGTTGCTGCTTTGTTTGAACGTGTGTGAAGTTGTTCGAACAACCATTTGACAGTTGGCGGTCATGTTGGTCAATCTATGGTACGTTCCATAAGAGTCGTGAGCAAAAATCTATCAACCAGTTTCAAATATACAACTTGCTCTTTGCGGTCCTTACATGATATGTTTGTTTCATAAAAAAAAATCATGGTGGTTGTGTACAAGACACGACCGCTCGACGTAAACTACGTAAAACCAAATCTATACACATTAGAAAGAATTTTTGTCTAGCTGCCCTTATAGATTAGGAAACGGCATGAACATTTGTATGTAGAGGTTTTTGGGAACGATAAAAATTCTTATGATGGTATTAGACCACTCCTCTTTTGGAGGGGGGACTCCCATACAAATAAAGTACAAATTTTTGCTTTAATCGAAAATTAATCTAAAAAATGGAATCTAAATCTGCAAATTTCGTCTATTCAACCGTCTTTTAAATAATGTAAAAAATATATAATTAATCAATTTCAGGTAAAACGAAGCTCGGTTCTGCACACCAAATTTTTTTCGCTGGAATTCAGCAAAATTTTGCTGGATTTTGCCGAGCTGTAAAACCAGCAATCCATCCAGCAAAATTTGTTTTGCTGTACCTCCAGCAAACCTGATAATCATGAAAATGACAGGTACATAACTGTACTTTCAGCAATGTCGATAACGGTTTTGCTGGATGGCCAGTAACATCAAAATCAAAATGATTTGCTGTATTCCCAGCAATTTAATATTATTAATACTAGTAGATATTGAAATATCAGTACAATGTGAATCAAGAAACGCATTAAATTAGTAATGTCGCAATTATGAGAATGAAATAAGTTCTTTGAACATGTATCAGTTACTAAATCTGATTTGACTGGTCAATGTAAAACCAAATTTTTTAAAAATCTTTTATAT
>NW_026942570.1:0-8923 GCF_024139115.2 Armigeres subalbatus
CATTCCTTGCAAAAGCGTGCAAAATGCTGATGATAATTGCAGGAATAAGGTTCTAGAGATATGAGCCACTGCAAACTGATTCACTACAGTACATATAGCTGTGGCATAAATTCACGATAAATCGTTCATTTGAATGTTTAGAGAGATATGCAATGAAACCTGTTTTATGCAAATTTGAATAATAATCTTCTTTTCGCTTCTGGAATTTGAAAAGTATCTCACTCTTACATTGAATATCACCACTCATTCATTTCTGGATCAGTCTAAGTTGCAACTGTGACAACAGAGCCATAATCACTTTAGGCCGTGTTCGATTCCTACTAATCTGCTGACTTAGTGGTTGGATAATAAAGCATGTCGGTATCTCTGTACGATTCTTCAGATATACTCATGTAAAGATGGGGCTAGCTCGAACAAAAAACAATCTGAGGTATGATGACGAGACCAGTAGAGGTTAAAGAAGAAAGTTCATATAATAGAATGCATAATTACTTGCAACAGCAATTTGAGGGACTCTCTCTCCGAACTCGTACTGAGAACCGGGATAGCTGAGGGCTGGAGATACAGAGGAAATTCTTCCGGGATTTCGGAGAAATTTTCTCTAGATATTCAAAGGAATTTCCTCCGCGAATTTGGAGCAATTTTCTCCGAGAATTTGGGAACATTTCCTCCAGGAATTCGGAACAAATTTCTCGGATGAATTCCCGAAAAAAAACGTGGGAATTTATTTAATTTTTTTTTTATTTACCTTAGAAATTCGAAGGATTTGTCTCCGGGAATTCGAAGGAATTTCCTCCGTGAATCAGAGGAATTTCCACCCGGAACTCGGAGGAATTTTCGCCTATAACTCTGAGAATATTCTTCCGGGAATTTGAAAAAGTTTCATTCGGCAATTCATGTGCATTTTCCGAAGCATTTGTTTATGAGAACTCGATGTAATTTACTCCGAGAACTTTCTTTCGGGAATTCGGGAGCATTTCCTCCGGAAATTTGGGGCACTTTTCCTCGCTAATTCAGAGGAATTCACTCCTAGAGTTCCTCCGACTTCCTGGAAGAATTTTCTTCCGGGAACTCGAAGGCATTTCCTCCGGGAATTCGAAGAAATGTCCTCCGACAATTCAGAGCAACTTTCTCTGAAAAATCAGAGGAGTTTCTTCGAGAAGTAGGAGGAATTTTCTCCGAGAATTCGGGAGCAGTTTCTTCTGCATTTCTGAGTAAATATCTCCGAGAATTCAAAGATATCTCCAACGGGAAGTCGGAGGAATTTTCTCCTGCACTGCGAGGGATTTCTCCCGGAAACTCAGAAACATTTCCCCTTAAATATCGGGAGAGTTTCCTCCGGCTATTATATGCGAGAATCTTGAAGATTTTCTTTTGCAATTTGGAGGATTTTTTCCGGGTGTTCTAAGAAATTTCTTCTAGTGATTCGGAGGATTTTCCTTCAGAAAAACGGAGAAAAAACCTAAGGTTATAAGACTGAAGATGCCCTCTGGCCGAAAGTGTCTGAAAATTAGGCCGAAAGTGTCGTTCGACTGAATTGGTCATTTTGCCAAAAAAAAGTTGTTCAGCCAGATAGGTCATTTATCAGAAAATACCGTTTTGCCGAAGTGGATGTTTTGGAGAAAGGACATTTTCGGGACAAATGGCTCTTTCTGCCAAACGACCGTTCCTACCACACGGTATATTTACAAAACAATTGAAAAAATGATCAATGTTCCCCCTGATTACGGTATACTTAATCTTTATGAGTACAACAAGCATTATAAAGTGAATTCACCTTAAGATTTTTTTAAACAAATTAGTCAAAAGATATGCAGATGATTTTTACAATATTTTGGCCTACCAAATCCTAACGCAAAACCCATCTAGCCGAAAATATCATATAGCCAAAATAAACATACGGCTGAAGTCTTCTTTTGGCAGAAAAAGGACATTTGGTTATTTGATCGAAAATACAATTTTTCGAAATGATCCTTGGGCCGAAAAGGTCATTTAATCGAAATGGTCGTTTGACAAGAAGGCCGTATTATCCGTTCAGTAATGGCCGTAGTTGGGCCAATTGACATTTTCGGTCAAATAGTTTTTCCTGTCAAACGGCATTTCCGCCCTAATAACCTTTGGCTAAACGAACATTTCGGCCAAATGACCTGTTATCGCAAAGTGAAATGTTAGGTCAAATGGTTTTTTATGTATAACTGTGCTGCCCAAACGTTCATGCAATTTGGCTAGATGAATTTCGGCTTAACGTGCTATTCGGCTAAATGGCTTTCCGCCGAATGCAAATTTAAAAAAAAAATCACGTGAAAATTCTGTTGAATTTTAGTGAAGCTCCAGGGAATTCCCCGTGTAAATTTCAAAAAAAAAATTCCTTAGAAATTGAAAAAAAAACCGTGCAAATTTCAATATATTTGCTATGGAAATTCCGAAAAAAAAATCCGTTGAGATCCATTTTTTATGAAATCCACATTGAATAATCTCCGGCGGAAACTCAGAAGTCAGAAGTCTCGTGAAAATCTAGGGCCTGGAATTTTCCTACGAAATACAAAAGATTCTTCTTCAAAGAGGACAACACGTCGAAAGCCTATGTCCACCGATCGATACAAATTATCGGAATCTAACCATTTTCTAACCCAAAACCCCTTTCATTCGATGGCGCACCGGCTGTTCAATATTATAATGGAGGAGACGGAGGTCGAGGTGGGAAAAATGAAGATCAATGAAGGAGCGAAAATGAACGAGTATGATGAAAACATTGTTAAGATTTTTTCGACACATCAAAGGAAAAAAAACATCGTCAATAAGCATACTTTTCTACCCGAAGGTTGTTATCACCGTGGACGTCCTCACGTCCTGGGGTGCCGACGTCCACACGCCTCGGCCAGCTCACCTTGGTTGCTTTCTCAGGGTCGGCTTTAGACCTCACGTAAGACAGAACAATCTCCTACTTACCTGCCAACCAGCGGACAACATGCAAGGCCAATTAAGTGTGGGAATGCTCTATTTCTTTTAGCAAGAGTAAAAGTTATTAATTGAGTTGTTCTACGTTTATTCAAAGGGGTAATCTAACAATTTTGTTTTTGCCTATTCTTAATAAGCAGCTGTTCGTTGGGGCCCTTTGATGTGTTGTCGATGCGAGGAGGAGAAGGAGAACGATCACATACCTGGTTGCGCACGTGGTACGCAAGTTCGTCATACAATCGGGGCTACGACGATCAGCCGACTCGAAGCCCGCCGGGCCGACGTACGTTGCTGTAGCTTTGGTGGTCGGCTTGGTTCCCGCCGCTGGCTGTCGGACTTGCTCTCGTTCGTACAGGGTGCTGGGTTCACCAGTGAGGGGTCGGTCGGTAGACGGCCGTAATGAATGCCACTAACAGGGCTGTTTTCGCCACGCGTCGGTGGCACGGTTGAACGAATTCTGCGAACCGTTAACGGTAGGTTTGAGATTCAGTGTGTTCGGGTGTATTACTATCCGGAGGCACGCCTGGAAGCGGCGGGGCGTGTTCTGGAGCGTCCCGTTGAGTTTACGCGCAGATTTTACGGATTCACTCACTATTGCAATAGTAATCCGGACCTTACACATCGAGCGCGTAACTTGCTCGGAACTAGGGAAGAATTCCCAACTTAATCTTGCACTCAACTAGTCAGTAATTCTCACACTTCAACCGTTTAATAATTGTAATGAACTTTTGAAAAAGGACTTAATTGCTTCCAAACCCAGACTAGAATGAACGAGCCTTTCCGAACTCAATCTCCTCCTCCTCATTTTTTCTCATCTCTTTTCTTCTTCCATCGTATTCCTCTCCTTGTCTCGTCCATTCCCGAGCACGAGCTGCCTCTCTCCGGATTATGTGTTGTTGTATTTCATTTTATCTCTTTTGATAATAGGTTGCGTTTCGCGAGGGGTACAGATTTATTTTTCAGACAAATTTGAATTCAAAATTAATTTCACATTCTCCATTAGATATAGGTTTTTTCCTTGTTTTTTTTTTCAAAATAGGTTTTGTATTCGTAAGATTAACAATAGAGGTAAGATTTAATTTTACTAACAATTCAATGTTTTTATTTATCTTAATTCACAACTTTTAGGTTTTTTTTTTAATTTTTAATTACTGTTCCCAAAATATGTTGAGCCTTATTTATTGTAACCGAAATCGTCGGTAACAAGGTAACAAATGCTGTCTTCTCAAAGAACGTAATTTCAAGCAGTCTATAAAAGTGGGAATACCTTGAAAGATTGTTTATATGCCTTGAAAGATAAGATTCCGAAAAAAAATGTCAGGCATTTACGTAATTTCGCCTAAAGGAGGATCAATTCCACGACTCGAATGTGGCAGCTCGCACACTGTCGAACTTGAACACGCGCTATAGATTAAGAGCAGGCAAATTAAAAAATTCGTATGGAAATATTCCCAATTAAACGCTCGGGAATCTCTATACATTGCCACTGCCAAACAGCCGCTAATGAATGAAGGTGAAGCGCCAATATCAACTTCCCTCTTCCACTTGACGAAACAAAACATAATTTGAAGCTATCTCTTTTCGACGAGTACTGTCCCTAGTACAAAAAAGGAATCCTCCCTCTTTGTAACCAGTTGGACCACGTCCTGTAGATGGGCAGCATCGTGGCTAAAACCGGTCGACACAAAGGTAATTTTTCGTTTGTAAGAACCAGTCTCGCGTCGCGATTTATGTATGAAATGACTCTAACTTCCCGGAGGATATTCGGCTGAGTTTCCGGAAGAGATTCCTCCGAATTCTCTGAAGAAATTTCTCCGAATCTCCAGAGGAAATTTCTCCGAATTCCTGAAGAAAATTCTCCCAAGCTCTCAGAAAATCCTCAAAATTCTTCCTTATGCCCAAAGTAAACCTCTCCGATTTTCGAAATTCCTTGAGTTCCAGGATGAAATTTCGATAAATTCCCGGAGGAAAATTCTCCTAATTCCCAGAGGAAATTCATTCGGCATATTGGAGCAAAATCCTCCACTATCTCGGAAAAAAATCTCCATATTTTTTATAGCATTCCTCCAAATTTCTAAAGAAGATATCTATCTATACCAGCCGGAAGTTCCTTCGAATTCCCGGAAGAAAATTCGGTAAAGATTCCTACGATTCGGTAAAGATTCCTATTCCTGAGGAAAATTCCTCTGCATTCTAGGATAAAATTCCAGAAAGAATTTCCTTCGAATTCTTGAGTCTTTCAGATGTCAGAGGAATTTTCTCTGGGAATTCGGAGGTTTTTATCCGAGAATTCGGAGGAATTTTCTCTGGGAAGTCGGAGGAATTTCTTCCGGGAGTTCAGAACAATCACTTGCGGAGATTTGGAGGAATTTCCTTCTGGAATTCGGAGAAGTTTTCTCCTTGTGTTTTATCCGAGAATATTGATGATTTTCCTTCTGAAATTTTTTCCAGTAATTTGAAGGATGTTACTTCGGGATATCGGAGAAACTTTCTCCAATAATTCGAAATTTTCGCCGAAATTTCGGAGCAATTTCTTCCGGAAAATTGAAAGGATTTTCCAATGCTCAGAGAAATTCTATTTGAATTCAAAAAATTCCTTGAATTCTAGTTTAAAATATATCCAAATTCCCGAAGGAAAAATCCTCCAATTTCTCAGATAAATTTCATAATAATTATGGGAAGAAATTCCTATCGCTTCAACCTGTTATGTTGCCAGGTTAGATTTCGGTCGACTCCTTTTATTTTTTTGAGCCTCAGTGTCTTTCCCTGCTGCGATATCCTGCAGGCTGGGCTTCAGTCTAATGCTTGTTTCAGACTTTGTTTCCGCACCTGCGTAAGGTGTGGCCGACACTGCCCAAATTCCCGTACCGAATTCCCGTTCTCTGGTGACAAAGACGATGGAGTTCGTTATTTGAGATCCAGTTATGAATTGTGTACCGCAGTCATCTGTTGATAAACAACTGCAGCCGTTGAGTATTCTCTCCCTAGTAATCCATATCGACTTTGTTGTAGCAACTTCAATGTGACTGGGTTTAGTCGCAAATGAGTCACAGTGACTGATATGTGGTAAGTGTGCTACTCGGGCTACTGATACACACCATGTTCCGCTAGCGTATAGCAGTATAGATTTTACGTTAGAATTAAAAGTTCGGATTTTGGTGTGTTCACTTATATGCCTATTTTTTAAAGATATTTCGTAAACTCGCAAAGACCACCCTTACTTGATCCGTGCGCTTATGTCGATATTGGTACCGCCGTCTGACACCATTTGGCTACCAAGATATTGGGAGCTTTCAACATTCTCCACTGATTGCTTGGCTCCTGTGAAACTAGAAGAGGTCCGGTAGGCGTGTTCACATACATCGAAAAATTTCATTTTGTTGACGTTGATGATTGAACCTGCTGAAGAGGTACACTCGGCAAGATCGTTGAGCTTACTCTGCATATCAGAGCACCGTTGAGCTGGGAGTGCAACCTCATCAGCCAATTCAAAGTCGTTCAGATGCTCCATGGTAATAAGCTGCCATAGCAACCCACGGTTTGGTTGTCGATTAATAGCACGTTCTAGAATCTCGTCGATTGATATGAGGATTTTTTGTTCAGGAGCCCCCTACCCGATCAAGAATGCATAACAAAATTATAACAAGGGGAGTTATTTATTTCAGAAAAATATTGTAACAAAAAGTGTTATAAATTTTGCTGGTTAGTTGTTAAAATAACAAAAATTATCCGAATTTTTTTTCCAATGTCTACAAAAAATGTAGGCAATTATTTTGTGAAAATATTCATAACTAATGTTGTTATAATTTTGATATGAAATAAAACTGGCCGAAGACACATTTTTATCGAATTATCTAATTATAACACACGTAGTTTTAAATAACAACAATTGATAGAATTAAGTTATAATTTTGTTATGCGTTCCTGATCGGGTAGCGTCCCACGGCGCCACATATTGGGCACCTTCACTAAGATACCTTGTATCCAGTCGACCGGGAAAGTTCTTCCATGAAGGACCTTTTTACCGTGGCATCCTCCAGTCGGCGTATGTTGAAGTGTCGTCCAACTGTCTCCTAGAATCATTTTACCAAAATTATCATAACCGAGCCGCCATCCGTTGTAACTGCGGCCACAAATTTGTCTTCAATGTCAAAACCAAATAACAGCAGCAATTAACAATTACGGCTTGCTTTATCTTGTGTATCCGAAGTTGTCCCAAGTTGGCGGTTGCTTGCTAAGCTGATCTATTCACCTGTTGTCAGGGCTGCACCTAGCTGTTCAGAACGTTCTTTATCGAACTGCCCGCAAGTCCTCGTCTGAGACCAAGGAGTCGTTTAAAAATGATGTCACAAGTTTCAGGGGGTCTAAGATTTTGTGACAGTAGATATACATTGATATACAAGTAAGATATACATTGAGGGAAAATAAAAAAATGGTAAACAAGTTACGGCGGGGAATGCGGTTCCGTCGTTTGCTGTTGAAAATTGGCTCGATCGGACATTGTATTTCGGAGTTATTGAAAAATAATTGTTTTTCCCCAGTGGAAAAAAAATTCAAAATCGAAAAAAAAAGTTTTGCGAGGATGGTGGAAATGGGTATAAGTTAATGCAAAAACATGCGAAATGATAGAAAACATGTGATCTATTTCCCTAAAGTGATTTTTTAACCTTTTCAATAAATTTGATGATGCACGAGAAAGGCAACATCACCGCTTGGGGGATTAATCTAGGTTTTTACTGATATTTTCTGAAGTCGTGAACAGATGAAAATGTGAACACATTCTGTTTCACAACATGTCAGTGCATTACATTGATATTATTGCGTTAAAAGTGGTGCTTTTTTTTATTTCGCACCTTTTTGAATGAATTTTTCAGCTTAAATGTTAATGTTCCGCATTAATAATAATTTAATGCATTGAAAAGTTATGAAACAGAATGTGCTTACACTCTGAACTGAAATTACCGTCGTATGTTCATAATTCCAGAAAATTTTAGTGAAAAACATGGTGGTGTACTAAATGTACAAAAAGCGTGACAGAGGGAGGAGAAGGGTCTAGAAAACTCAAAAAACGCCCAAGAGAAGACAATCGTGTCGGAATTAGAATTTCAGATGATGATAACAATTATTACAACGACATCGATGGTATGACAAATCAGATGACGAAGTCAATTCGTTCTCACTCGGTAATATCTGAGTTTATATTATTTTTTATTTTCTGGAATGTTATTCTTAAATTTATTTCACGATTATACAAAACCGAAATTTGGATAAAATCTCATACGAATCTGAAACATTTTTCGAATGTTCCGTCGATCGCCAGTAAAGAAATACTTTCAGAAAAAGGTTGTAAAATGGATTGGAAAATAACCAGGGTATGTGAAAAACACTCTCCGTAGATAATGAACAACGATAAAAAAAAGGCAAAAAGTGTTCCGAATCATTACAAGCCATAATAACAAATTTATCAAACTTGTAGACAAGTGCGAGACAGCAGAATAGGATATATCAGCTCATTTTAGGTTATGGAACGCACAGCTGTATATGTGGCTCTACATACAGATGTGCTCGACTTGCGGTTAGCGTCAGTATAGCCTCCATCAGTTCTTTATGATGACAGCTTGCAAAAAAAGTCTCTCGCGGTATGCTACATATCGTATATGGATGCAGAGACGGTAAGTGAAATACTTTTTAATTCTCTTTCCCTGAAAATAACTTTAACTCCTTCTGGATGTGAAAACTGGGTATATGCCAAATTACTAGATTCTTTTAAAAAATTCTGAGCTTCTTATACAGCTTTTGAGAGAAAAACTTGTCGAATTGTAAGGTCTTATACATTATTTGTATAAGAATTTTGCAATTTCGCATATGCACAGTTCTTATACAGATGTCGACAGGTTCTCATGTAGAATTGTAAGAAAGTCTTACGTCCGCTGGTTGGGTGCATGTTTTGACGAAAAGTTGACAC
>NW_026942571.1:0-27117 GCF_024139115.2 Armigeres subalbatus
AGACTAAAATATAAATGATTTTGCTAAACGATTTTGAACGATTTTGCTATCCGACATCCACGCTGCCGGTGAGACCGATGACCCATTCTCACCCCTCAGACCCATTGTCACCTCCGATGGCGATAAGTATTGAACTGTGAGAAAATAATCCTTATTCTTCCTTTCTTTATATTCTTCTTTTTTCTGTTCTTCCTTCTGCCTTCTTCCATCTTCGTTCTTCCTTCCTCCTACTTTATCATCCCTTCTCCCTTCGTGTTATTTCTCCTTTATTTCTTTGTTCCTGTTCATTGTTCCTTCTTCCTGCTTTTTTTCCTTCTTACTACTTTTTCTTCTTTCTTCTTTTTTTCATCTTTCTTCTTCCTTCTCCCTTTTTCTTCCTTCTCCCTTCTTCTTCCTTCTTTCTTTCAGCTTCCTTCTTCCTTCTTTCTTCAAACTTCTTCCTTCTAACTCCCTCCTTCTTCCTTCTTCTTGAACTTGAGTTATACACAATGAATATTTTCACCAAATTTTTCCCACAATGCTGGTACAATCAAATAGAAAAAGCCCAGGAAAAAACTCGTACCAAAGTGAATGATGTTGTTTTTATTGAACTTCAATTACCGGAAGCATCGTGTACAGTTGGATCGTTGAGCAAACACATTCGCCTCCTATGAGAGCTGCTTTCCAACGAACGAGACCTTTCTCCAAAACTTCGCAATCACTTCCTCCACGTGGCATCCAATATTCCAGTATTTTCGCCATTGCTACCTTCCTTCGAACACCGTTGGTTAGCTGTCTTTCGGATGTGTTTTGCCGGGGCCAACTGGCAGCCAGCGCGGTTCGTTACACATCGTTAGACATCCACTCACCCACCCGCCAATAGAAATCAATTCGACTCAAAGCGAATGGCTCTTTGCGGTAGTGGCTTCAAGAGTGCAAAAAGAGCAAAAGTACTTTCGTCTTCCTGCGCTGCCACAAAGGTACCACACAAAGGCGAAAGTCATCCCCCGGCGGGGTGATGGAAATAAAAAACTTTGTCGCGAAGGGAAACTATTAGACGACGAGATACACGGATTGTTAGACTTTCGCATGGCGTCACGATCCAAGCGCTGCCAGCGCGGGTGTGGGTTCCAGTTTACTTTGAAGATCACCTCCTGGTTCGCGGTGAAGAGAAGAAGTGCCGTGTGGCCTGATTTAGTACTTCCGCCATTACGGCAATCGCTTCGGTAATGTACCGCGTTCGGAGGGCTTGAATCTCGAAACTTGTTGGTCGACCTCGTCGTGACAGGGTGGATAAAGGTGAGCCTTAATCCTGGCGAACCAGCCCGAAACTTGTTCGCAAAGTTTAAATAAGCCGGAAATTATTATACTTTCGTTCTATTTTCTTCCCCCCCGAAAGAAGCCCGCTTCCTGATGGGTGTGCTGCGCCCAGGATTCTCCAGAAACTTTTCTAGTTGAAGCCGAGCATGGGGCCGCTTCTCAGGCGTATCATAGTTACGTAGACATTAGACCTCTTGATGTTTTCAAAAAGTATCAAAATTCAATCGGTCAGCCCAGCATCACAGTTCTTATGCTAAATAAGTCTCCTGTCAAATTTTCAGCTAATTCGGATAAAATTTCAAGGTTGCTCAAGTCGATTTAGTGTTTTTGGGCTATTTTCAATTCTGGGAAAAAATCTAACAAGAGATATAAACGTCGAAAACTATCGCAACAACCTCTATACAGGAAGCTTTTGGTGGGGTCTACGAGTCTTGTGAACATTGCGATTCGTTCCGTTCGCGTTTTGACCATGTTAAAGTGATTTTCAAGCTTTAAGTGCATAACAATGCTGTTTTCCCTAAGAATCGTTGTTCTACAAAATTCTTGAATTTATTACAAATCAGTTTTATATTATAATATTATTATTCCCTTTTACACTGGAAATTTGAATAAAAATTGCCTATATGCGATTTACCGTTAAATTCTTAAAAATCAGAAGCTGAACATTTGTAATAAATTTGCACGTTAGGATTTCTTCAAGCAAGTTGTTCGAACAAAACATAAATTAAATCATATGATATTTGATGCTTACAACAAACGACTTCCAAATTTTGTTAAATTCATCATATGCCTGCATGCTTTTAACATTGAGTACATTGTAGTAACAAGTGAAATCGAAGCTTGTTTGTTTGAACAACTTGTTTGAAAAAATCTCAGCGTGCAAATTTATGACAAATGTTCAGTTTCTGATTTTTAAGAATTTAACGGTAAATCGCACATAGGCAATTATATTACTCAAATTTCCAGGGAAAAAAGAGGAATAATAATATAATAAATTAACAACCATTTGTCATAAACTCAAGAATTTTGTAGAACATTGACTTTTGGGGGAAATAGTATTTTATGCACTTAAAAGCTTGAAAATCACTTTAACATGGACAAAAAGTGAACGGAACGAAACGCAATGTTAATAAGACTTGTAGAGCACACCAAAAGCTTCCGTATAGAGGTTGTTGCGATAGATTTCAACGTTTATATCGCTTATTAGATTTTTTCCAAAATTGAAAATAGCCCAAAAACACTAAATCGACTTGAGCCACCTCGAAATTTTATCCGAATTATCTGAAAATTTGACAGGAGACTTATTTTAGCATAAGAATTGTAATTCTTGGCTGACCGGTTGAGTTTTTGATACTTTTTGAAAACATGAAGAGGTCTAGTAGACATGGAATACGCTGGTAATTGGCAGTTATTACACTGTTATTCGGAGCTGAATGGCTTTCATTTGAGAGGTTATTGGAGAAGACGCACGGATAAGGTGAGTGACATGTGGGGAGACACCGTAATCACTATCGTCATTTGTGTCATCATCATAGACGGTAATGGCTGGATCCGTTTTGATGATGGCAGGAGTTCTCCTTCCATAGTTAGCGGATGTTATGATTGGTAATTTAGGATGACTGTTCTAGAAGCCTCTTATGAGTTAATTTTTTTCAATTTTTGGAATTCAATGGCCATCGTTGCATGAATTTTGTTGATTGCTGTAGAATGTCTACAATTTCACTGTGAGAAATATTCAATATATCCAGAGTGTTAATAGGATTTGTCAGAAACAATTCTTTTTACCCTGTATCACAGTAACAATTATCTTTACAGTCAGTGAGGTTGCTTTAAGTTGCACTTCTATCAATCTCACTTATTGAAATACACAATGCACCATTTTAGGAAAAATAATTAAAAGCGATCTCCAAGATACCCCAGGAAATCTTTGGTATACCCACGGTTTCTCATGACAATCCAATCCGCAATATGGACCGGACTCATTGTGCACCAGCCTAAATCTTGATTGTTGCGTTTGATTTCGATACCAATATGTTTTCTCCAAATTCAAATAAAATAATGGGATACTAAGCACTCTGGCTGACGATTGGAACTAGACTGAACTGGAATGCATATCGCTCTACACGGTGAATTTCCTGGTCGGACCCTCAGGGAATTGCGTTCGTAGAAACTCTGCCGCATCCGTCGACGTATCCACTATGATCAGATTCTTGTTCGGGTTATTTCAAAGACAAATTGATTCAATTGATTCTGTCTCTGAATCCCACCGAACCTGCTGGAACCCCTAGCAGCACACATGTTCAACACAGGCCAACCAAAAAGAAGCTTACGATCTGCATGAAAGGGGGCTTTCGACACACATAGAAAGAGGCTTTAAGCCTCTTGCAACGAACAGCTGAGCAACTTCAAAAGAAGCTTCCGAGCCTCTTCAAAAGAGGCCTGAGCCTCTTCAAAAGAGGCTTCTGAGCCTCTTCAAAAGAGGCTTCTGAGCTCTCTTGAAAGGAGGCTTCTGGCCTCTTGAAAGGAGGCATCTGAGCCTTCTTGAAAGGAGGCTTGAGCCTCTTGAAAGGAGGCTTCGGAGGCCTCTTGAAAGGAGGCTTCTGAGCCTCTTGAAAGGAGGCTTCTGAGCCTCTTGAAAGGAGGCTTCTGAGCCTCTTGAAAGGGAGGCTTCTGAGCCTCTTGAAAGGAGGCTTCTGAGCCTCTTGAAAGGAGGCTTCTGAGCCTCTTGAAAGGAGGCTTCTGAGCCTTTGAAAGGAGGGCTGAGCCTTTTGAAAGGGAGGCTTTGAGCCACTTGAAAGGAGGCTTCTGAGCCTCTTGAAAGGAGGCTTTGAGCCTCTTGAAAGGAGGCTCTGAGCCTCTTGAAAGGAGGCTTCTGAGCCTCTTGAAAGGAGGCTTCTGAGCCTCTTGAAAGGAGGCTTCTGAGCCTCTTGAAAGGAGGCTTCTGAGCCTCTCTTGGAAAGGAGGCTTCTGAGCCTCTTGAAAGGAGGCTCTGAGCCTCTTGAAAGGAGGCTTCTGAGCCTCTTGAAAGGAGGCTTCTGAGCCTCTTGAAAGGAGGCTTGAGCCTCTTGAAAGGAGGCTTCTGAGCCTCTTGAAAGGAGGCTCTGAGCCTCTTGAAAGGAGGCTTCTGAGCCTCTTGAAAGGAGGCTTCTGAGCCTCTTGAAAGGAGGCTCTGAGCCTCTTGAAAGGAGGCTCTGAGCCTCTAGAAAGGAGGCTTCTGAGCCTCTTGAAAGGAGGCTTCTGAGCTCTCTTGAAAGGAGGCCTGAGCCTCTTGAAAGGAGGCTTCTGAGCCTCTTGAAAGGAGGCTTCTGAGCCTCTTGAAAGGAGGCTTCTGAGCCTCTTGAAAGGAGGCTCTGAGCCTCTTGAAAGGAGGCTTCTGAGCCTCTTGAAAGGAGGCTTCTGAGCCTCTTGAAAGGAGGCTTCCTGAGCCTCTTGAAAGGAGGCTCTGAGCCTCTTGAAAGGAGGCTTCTGAGCCTCTTGAAAGGAGGCTTCTGAGCCTCTTGAAAGGAGGCTTCTGAGCCTCTTGAAAGGAGGCTTCTGAGCCTCTTGAAAGGAGGCTTCTGAGCCTCTTAAAAGGAGGATTCTGAGCCCTTGAAAGGAGGCTTCTGAGCCTCTTCAAAAGAGGCTTCTGAGCCTCTTCAAAGAGGCTTCCTGAGCCTCTTCAAAGAGGCTTGAACCTCTTCAAAAGAGGCTTCTGAGCCTCTTCAAAAGAGGCTTCTGAGCCTCTTCAAAAGAGGCTTCTGAGCCACTTCAAAGAGGCTTCCTGAGCCTCTTGGAAGGAGGCTCTGAGCCTCTTGGAAGGAGGCCTGAGCCTCTTGGAAGGAGGCTTCCTGAGCCTCTTGGAAGGAGACTTCTGAGCCTCTTGGAAGGAGGCTCTGAGCCTCTTGAAAGGACGCTTCCTGAACCTCTTGGAAGGAGGCTTGAGCCTCTTAGAAGGAGGCTTCTGAGCATCTTGAAAAGGCTCTGAGCCCCTTGAAAGATGGCTTCTGAGCCTCTTGAAAGGAAGCTTCTGAGCTTCTTGAAAGGAGGCTCTGAGCCTCTTGAAAGGAGGCTTCTGATCCTTTTGAAAGGAGGCTTCTGAGCATCTTGAAAGGAGGCTTGAGCCTCTTGAAAGGAGGCTTCTGAGCTTTTGAAAGGAGGCTCTGAGCCTCTTGAAAGGAGGCTCTGAGCCTCTTGAAAGGAGGCTTCTGAGCCTCTTGAAAGGAGGCTTCTGAGCCTCTTGAAAGGAGGCTTCTGAGCCTCTTGAAAGGAGGCTCTGAGCCTCTTGAAAGGAGGCCTGAGCCTCTTGAGAGAAGGCTTGAGCCTTTTGAAAGGAGGCTTCAGAGCCTTTTGAAAGGAGGATTCTAAGCCTCTTGAAAGGAGGCTTCCAAGCTCTTGAAAGGAGGCTTCCAAGCCTCTTGGAAAGGAGGCTTCCAAGCCTCTTGAAAGGAGGCTTCCTGAGCTCTTGAAAGGAGGCCTGAGCCTCTAGAAAGGAGAGACTTGAGCCTCTTGAAAGGAGACTTCTGAGCCTCTTGAAAAGAGGTTTCTGAGCCTCTTGAAAGGAGGCCTGAGCCTCTTGAAAGGAGGCTTCTGAGCCTCTTGAAAGGAGGCTTCTGAGCCTCTTGAAAGGAGGCTTCTGAGCCACTTGAAAGGAGGCTTCTGAGCCTCTTGAAAGGAGGCTTCTGAGCCTCTTGAAAGGAGGCTTCTGAGCCTCTTGAAAGGAGGCTTCTGAGCCTCTTGAAAGGAGGCTTCTGAGCCTCTTGAAAGGAGGCTTCTGAGCCTCTTGAAAGGAGGCTTCTGAGCCTCTTGAAAGGAGGCTTCTGAGCCTCTTGAAAGGAGGCTTCTGAGCCTCTTGAAAGGAGGCTTCTGAGCCTCTTGAAAGGAGGCTTCTGAGCCTCTTGAAAGGAGGCTTCTGAGCCTCTTGAAAGGAGGCTTCCGAGCCTCTTGAAAGGAGGCTCTGAGCCTCTTGAAAGGAGGCTTCTGAGCCTCTTGAAAGGAGGCTTCTGAGCCTCTTGAAAGGAGGCTCTGAGCCTCTTGAAAGGAGGCTTCTGAGCCTCTTGAAAGGAGGCTTCTGAGCCTCTAGAAAGGGAGGCTTCTGAGCCTCTTGAAAGGAGGCTCTGAGCCTCTTGAAAAGAGGCTTCTGAGCCTCTAGAAAGGGAGGCTTCCTGAGCCTCTTGAAAGGAGGATTCTGAGCCTCTTGAAAGGAGGCTTCTGAGCCTCTTGAAAGAAGGCCTGAGCCTCTTGAAAGGAGGCTTCTGGAGCCTCTTGAAAGGAGGCTTCTGAGCTCTCTTGAAAGGAGGCTCTGAGCCTCTTGAAAGGAGGCTTCCTGAGCCTCTTGAAAGGAGGCTTCTGAGCCTCTTGAAAGGAGGCTTCCTGAGCCTCTTGAAAGGAGGCTCTGAGCCTCTTGAAAGGAGGCTTCTGAGCCTCTTGAAAGGAGGCTTGAGCCTCTTGAAAGGAGGCTTCTGAGCCTCTTGAAAGGAGGCTTCTGAGCCTCTAGAAAGGAGGCTTCTGAGCCTCTTGAAAGGAGGCTTCTGAGCCTCTTGAAAGGAGGCCTGAGCCTCTTGAAAGGAGGCTTGAGCCTCTTGAAAGGAGGCTTCTGAGCCTCTTGAAAGGAGGCTTGAGCCTCTTGAAAGGAGGCTTCTGAGCCTCTTGAAAGGAGGCTTCTGAGCCTCTTGAAAGGAGGCTCTGAGCCTCTTGAAAGGAGGCTTGGAGCTCTCTTGAAAGGAGGCTCTGAGCCTCTTGAAAGGAGGCTTCTGAGCCTCTTGAAAGGAGGCTTCTGAGCCTCTTGAAAGGGAGGCTCTGAGCCTCTAGAAAGGAGGCCTGAGCCTCTTGAAAGGAGGCTTCTGAGCCTCTTGAAAGGAGGCTCTGAGCCTCTTGAAAGGAGGCTTCTGAGCCTCTTGAAAGGAGGCCTGAGCCTCTTGAAAGGAGGCTTCTGAGCCTCTTGAAAGGAGGCCCGAGCCTCTTGAAAGGAGGCTTCCGAGCCTCTTGAAAGGAGGCTTCCGAGCCTCTTGAAAGGAGGCTTCCGAGCCTCTTGAAAGGAGGCTTCCGAGCCTCTTGAAAGGAGGAATCCGAGCCTCTTGAAAGGAGGCTTCCGAGCCTCTTCAAAAGAGGCTTCCGAGCCTCTTCAAAAGAGGCTTCCGAGCCTCTTCAAAAGAGGCTTCCGAGCCTCTTCAAAAGAGGCTTCCGAGCCTCTTCAAAAGAGGCTTCCGAGCCTCTTCAAAAGAGGCTTCCGAGCCTCTTGGAAGGAGGCTTCCGAGCCTCTTGGAAGGAGGCTTCCGAGCCTCTTGGAAGGAGGCTTCCGAGCCTCTTGGAAGGAGGCTTCCGAGCCTCTTGGAAGGAGACTTCCGAGCCTCTTGGAAGGAGGCTTCCGAGCCTCTTGAAAGGACGCTTCCGAACCTCTTGGAAGGAGGCTTCCGAGCCTCTTAGAAGGAGGCTTCTGAGCATCTTGAAAAGGCTTCTGAGCCCTTGAAAGATGGCTTGAGCCTCTTGAAAGGAAGCTTCTGAGCTTCTTGAAAGGAGGCTTCTGAGCCTCTTGAAAGGAGGCTGATCCTTTGAAAGGAGGCTTCTGAGCATCTTGAAAGGAGGCTTCTGAGCCTCTTGAAAGGAGGCTTCTGAGCCTCTTGAAAGGAGGCTTGAGCCTCTTGAAAGGAGGCTTCTGAGCCTCTTGAAAGGAGGCTTCTGAGCCTCTTGAAAGGAGGCTTCTGAGCCTCTTGAAAGGAGGCTTCTGAGCCTCTTGAAAGGAGGCTTCTGAGCCTCTTGAAAGGAGGCTTGAGCCTCTTGAAAGGAGGCTTCTGAGCCTCTTGAGAGAAGGCTTCTGAGCCTTTGAAAGGGAGGCTTCAGAGCCTTTTTGAAAGGAGGATTCCAAGCCCCTTGAAAGGAGGCTTCCAGGCCTCTTGAAAGGAGGCTTCCAAGCTCTGCGAAATGAGGCCTCCAAGCCTCTTGAAAGGAGGCTCTGAGCCTTGAAAGGAGGCCTGAGCCTCTAGAAAGGAGACTCTGAGCCTCTTGAAAGGGAGACTTCCGAGCTCTTGAAAAGAGGCTTCTGAGCTCTTTGAAAGGAGGCTTCTGAGCTCTCTTGAAAGGAGGCTTCTGAGCCTCTTGAAAGGAGGCCTGAGCCTCTTGGAAAGGAGGCTTCCTGAGCCTCTTTTGAAAGGAGGCTTCTGAGCTCTCTTGAAAGGAGGCTTGAGCCTCTTGAAAGGAGGCTTCTGAGCCTCTTGAAAGGAGGCTTCTGAGCCTCTTGAAAGGAGGCTCTGAGCTCTTGAAAGGAGGCTTGAGCCTCTTGAAAGGAGGCTTCTGAGCCTCTTGAAAGGAGGCTTCTGAGCTCTTGAAAGGAGGCTTCTGAGCCTCTTGAAAGGAGGCTTCTGAGCCTCTTGAAAGGAGGCTCTGAGCCTCTTGAAAGGAGGCTTCTGAGCCTCTTGAAAGGAGGCTTCTGAGCCTCTTGAAAGGAGGCTTCTGAGCCTTTTGAAAGGAGGCTTCTGAGCCACTTGAAAGGGAGGCTTGAGCCTCTTGAAAGGAGGCTTCTGAGCCTCTTGAAAGGAGGCTCTGAGCCTCTTGAAAGGAGGCTCTGAGCCTTCTTGAAAGGAGGCTTGGAGCCTCTTGGAAAGGAGGCTTCTGAGCCTCTTGAAAGGAGGCTTCTGAGCCTCTTGAAAGGAGGCTTCCTGAGCCTCTTGAAAGGAGGCTTGAGCCTCTTGAAAGGAGGCTTCTGAGCTCTCTTGAAAGGAGGCTCTGAGCTCTTGGAAAGGAGGCTTCTGAGCCTCTTGAAAGGAGGCTTCCTGAGCCTCTTGAAAGGAGGCTTCTGAGCTCTTGAAAGGAGGCTTCTGAGCCTCTTGAAAGGAGGCCTGAGCCTCTTGAAAGGAGGCTTCTGAGCCTCTTGAAAGGAGGCTCTGAGCCTCTTTGAAAGGAGGCTTCTGAGCCTCTTGAGAGAAGGCTTTGAGCCTCTTGGAAGGAGGCCTGAGCCTCTTGGAAGGAGGCTTCTGAGCCTCTTGAAAGGAGGCTTCTGAGCCTCTTGAAAGGAGGCTCTGAGCTTCTTAGAAGGAGGCTCTGAGCCTCTTGAAAGGAGGCTCTGAGCTCTTGAAAAGGCTTCTGAGCCCCTTGAAAGATAGCTTCTGAGCCTCTTGAAAGGGAAGCTTTCTGAGCCTCTTGAAAGGAGGCTTCTGATCCTTTTGAAAGGAGGCTTCCTGAGCCTCTTGAAAGGAGGCTTCTGAGTTTTGAAAGGAGGCCTGAGCCTCTTGAAAGGAGGCTCTGAGCTCTCTTGAAAGGAGGCTTCTGAGCCTCTTGAGAGAAGGCTCTGAGCCTTTTGAAAGGAGGCTTCTGAGCCTTTGAAAGGAGGCTTCAAGCCTCTTGAAAGGAGGCTTCAAGCCTTCTGAAAGGAGGCTTCAAGTCTCTTGAAAGGAGGCTTCCAAGCTCTTGAAATGAGGCTTCCAAGCCTCTTGAAAGGAGGCTTGGCCTCTTGAAAAGAGGCTTCCAAGCCTCTTGAAAAGAGGCTTCCAAGCCTCTTGAAAGGAGACTCTGAGCCTCTTGAAAAGAGGCCTGAGCCTCTTGAAAAGAGTCTTCTGAGCCTTTGAAAGGAGGCTTCTGAGCTCTCTTGAAAAGAGGCTTCTGAGCCTCTTGAAAGGAGGCTTCCTGAGCTCTTGAAAGGAGGCTTCCGGGCCTCTTGAAAGGAAGCTGGAGGCTCTTGAAATGAGGCTCTGAGCTTTTGAAAGGAGGCTTGAGCCTCTTGAAAGGAGGCTTGAGCTCTCTTGAAAGGAGGCTTCTGAGCCTCTTGAAAGGAGACTTCTGAGCCTCTTGAAAGGAGGCTTCTGAGCTCTTGAAAGGAGGCTTCTGAGCCTCTTGAAAGGAGGTTTGAGCCTCTTGAAAGGAGGCTTCTGAGCCTCTTGAAAGGAGGCTTCTGAGCTCTTGAAAGGAGGCTTGGAGCTCTTGAAAGGAGGCTCTGAGCCTCTTGAAAGGAGGCTCTGAGTTTTTGAAAGGAGGCTTCTGAGCTCTTGAAAGGAGGCTTCTGAGCTCTTGAAAGGAGGCTCTGAGCCTTCTTGAAAGGAGGCTTCTGAGCCTCTTGAAAGGAGGCTTCTGAGCCTCTTGAAAGGAGGCTTCTGAGCCTCTTGAAAGGAGGCTTCTGAGCCTCTTGAAAGGAGGCTTGAGCCTCTTCTTGAAAGGAGGCTTCTGAGCCTCTTGAAAGGAGGCTTCTGAGCCTCTTGAAAGGAGGCTTCTGAGCTCTTCTTGGAAAGGAGGCTCTGAGCCTCTTGAAAGGAGGCTTCTGAGCCTCTTGAAAGGAGGCTCTGAGCCTCTTAAAAAGAGGCTTCTGAGCCTCTAGAAAGGAGGCCTGAGCCTCTTGAAAGGAGGATTCTGAGCCTCTTGAAAGGAGGCTCTGAGCCTCTTGAAAGGAGGCTTCTGAGCCTCTTTAAAGGAGGCTTCCTGAGCCTCTTGAAAGGAGGCCTGAGCCTCTTGAAAGGAGGCTCTGAGCCTCTTGAAAGCAGGCTTCTGAGCCTCTTGAAAGGAGGCTCTGAGCCTCTTGAAAGGAGGCTTCTGAGCCTCTTGAAAGGAGGCTCCCAAACCTCTTGAAAGGATGCTCCCAAGCCTCTTGAAAAGAGGCTCCCAAGCCTCTTGAAACGAGGATCCCAAACCTTTTGAACGGAGGCTCCCGCCCTTGAAAGGAGGCGCCCAAGCCTCTTGAAAGGAGGCTCCCAAGCCTCTTGAAAGGAGGCTCCCAAGTTTCTTGAATGGAGGCTCCCAAGCCTCTTGAAAGGAGGCTCCTGAGCCTCTTGAAAGGAGGCTCCCAAGCCTCTTGAAAGACGGCTTCCAAGCCTTTTGAAAAGAGGCTTCCAAGCCTTTTTAAAAGGAGTCTTCCAAGGTTTGTAATAGGGAAGCTCTGAGCCTCTTGAAAGGAGACTTCCGAGCCTCTTGAAAGTTGACTTCCAAGCTTCTTGAAAAAAGGCTTCCGAGCCTCTTGAAAGGAGGCTCCCGACCCATTTGAAAGGAGGCTTCCGAACCTCTCGAAAAGAAAACCTCCTTGAAACGAGATTTCTGAATCATAATTTGTAATATCTGATAAATAACTTTTAATACAGTCCTGGAACTTAAGTAGATTGTTGAGCAGAAGTGAACAAATGACTGAACCATTGTATCGTCTCTTTCTTCGCAATGGTTTGCTCAACTCGTGCTCTTGAAACAAAAAGATGGCTGATTTGTTGCCGTAGATTTTTCTGTGTTTCAATGTAATAATCCTAATCTAACGTTGTTTTTCTATTAAATATTCCATAACGGTAATTTTTTTATTCATACACGCAAAAAATATTGCAGTTGATAACTACCATTCCGAGGGTTATTTAAAGAATATGCACCGACGATTTTCAGCAGAAAACCATGCGCGCAGTAAATATCAACTGTGGTCCAGGCGGAATGTTGTCACATGAACTGAAACAGTGATGAATTTCTCTGAAACCATGGTAAAATTTACTGAAATTTCATGGTAGTTTCAAAAATAGAGCGTAGTCTACAAAATAGTAGTCTTTACCATGGAATTTTTTTCTGTACATTTATTTGGTATAGGCACTCTGTGCTCTGTGCCGTGATCTACTGTGGTATTCTGCTATACAGAATCTATTTATAGTTATCCATAATTCATTACTGTTGTCTTTGCCAGTTCTTATCGTGAGTCCATTGTGACCATTTGTCCATATGGTGAACACAATGAACGATGCTTTGTTCGATTGTTATTTGTCGAGGTACGTTGGAGGAATGCCTCCGAGAAGAACAGTTTCCTCAGTAGTCATCAGGCTGCCGTGTCAGTGAGGCGTACGGACTGCGCTTCCGGTGACTGACAAGGGTTTGGTGGAGGGACTGGGAATCGAACCCATGACCATTCGTTTATAAGGCGAACGTGTAGCCAACTACCCCCGGTTATTAGATCTGTGTAACGGAATAATGGGTTTATCGCGTATTCCCATTTTGTTGAAATAAATTCCCCTTATTGGCTTGTTCTCATGATATTTATCTTTTCCTAGTTGAGGAAAGCCTCACGCCAATCTACATTTCGATGAAAGTCCTGGCCTTATTTGAATTTGGCTGCCCTACTCTGCATATTCGGAGTACACAATTAAGCTATACGCATCCGAACTCGAAAGCAACTGACAATTTATGGACGATTTTCTGATTACTATCGCCATATTCGTTTCCTTCCCCACACTAATCAGTTCCGCATTTCTTCCTTATCTAATGGAGCTCCAAATTTACTTATTCAAATCCACAACATATCAGCATAAGTGGCTACTACGAGTTTCATGAATTTCCACGTCCATTCCGATGAGGAAATTGTCTCATAAAACGCGAAAATTTAGTGTCCCATAAACCGGAGCCTTTAAGTGGAAAGCGATGGCAATCGCTCCGACCGCTCCTATTGCGGTCAAGCGGTGAAACAAAAATTCATGAGGATGGAAGTGATTTGTTGAATTAATTTTCTGAATGTGAATGAGGAGCCCAGATGGAAGGGGACATTTATATTCCGTTTCACATGCGTGGACTGTAGGATCGGTTTGTTCTATGTACCTTCCATGTGAAAAACGAAGGGTTGTCACGCGGAAGTCAATTCCGGATCCCCTAGGGGTAGGCTTGAAGTAATAAAAATCGAATCAAATCAATTCAAACGACTTTGAAAAGCGAACCTGATGTGTGACGAGGTAGTTGAGGTGTGAGCTTGATTAGGGTAGGAAAATGATTGTCACTGGTGATTAAACTACAAAACAAATCTGGAGAAGACGAAGTACATGAAATAAGTAAAGTTCAATCCCTTCGAAGGTTTTAAGAAATCGAGTTTCACTTTAGAAATAAAGCATGTTTCTGAGAAAACTCAACATTCTTATCCACTGCAAGCATCCATACCTAACTTGTTCAGTATATCCATTTAATGAGCGTCGATTTTCACACACTGACTAACGCGGCTTAAATCAAGGGTCCACAATTTTCATCCGGCAGCACCCAGGTGTTCGGTGGCAAAAACCAATTTAAAGTTTTACATATTTATTTCAATGTCCCTTTTCACCCTTCGCCATCTGCAGTGGAACACATCCAATTGAACTGACTGCGGAGAGTTGGTTCACAGTTTTACAACTTCGAACGGAAGGACTTTTTCTCCTGTTGCTTTGCCACCAAACACAATTTCCACCTACAAACACATCGATTCCATGTGTGTTCTGCTTCGATTGAACTGTGAAATTTAAACGACAGAGTTTTTTCTTCGTCTGCTTTCGGATGGCTTAGAGAAGCCAAAGCCTTGCACTTTAGGAATTTATCGGAAAATTTGCTCCCCATTCTTGGGGAATCTTCCGGCAGATTTTCGACCACAGGGAAAAAAAGCTTTTTAATTCAAGTCAATGATTCGCGACAAAGACGACGACGTCGACCGTGGCTCTAAGTCCCAACAAGCCCTCACCTAAAAGTGCTCAGATACTCCCAAACTATAGTCAAAGTGCACTGCATCTATATTTTCTGGTTTTCTTACCCCGGCGTGGCAGGAAGCAGCAGTGAAGTGTGCTTACCAATTGGGATTCGATTTTATTTGACTTCTTTACGACTTTTGTGCTCCGGAGGACTTGCATTGCGGGAAGTGCAGCAACAGATCGCTTTGTCTTGGGGTTTCTTCCGTTTGAGGTGAGTCTTTTTCGCTTTTCTGAGGATGTCCTCCGACGGTGGAGTCAAAGTGCATAAAGTGCATTCCCAGGAAGTCAATTGGTCGGATAAGTGGTCATAAATTGTACACCGCCACTAGCAATATTTCTGGCGCAGTGTGGTTACGATTGGGATTATGAAGAAATCGCAGGGAAAGTGCGACGTTGCTTTAACAGAACCAAAATAGTGTGCAAAAAGTTGTTCATTGCTTCGCTTGTGTAAGTCCTTAATACTCAAACCTAGTAAACACTTTCCGAATTTATAAACTTCTGTCTCTTAATCCTCGCGGGATGTATTTCAATAACCAACCAGACATTTGCGACACAAATGGTGTCGTATCATTGCCAGGTTAGGAACAATCAAGCCTTCCCAATTGGGTATTGACATAAAGCAACACCTTCAGAAGGGGTCGTTATTGGATTTTCCTCTTCTGCTTGTATCCTTGCCTGCTATACGCGCCTGCACTGGAGGTGGGTTAGGCTGGTAAATTGGATACTGTGCTTATGCTTGGCATTTCGCAATGTTCGCAATGATATAGATTACGTACAAGACACTAACACCAATTAAAATAAATTTTACAAACAGAAAACAATCACAAAATCAATCGCACGTGAGAACAGGGTAGAGAGAAAGGAGTAGTGAAAAGGATGTGAGAAATGAGAATTACGTTGTGAGATGTGAGATGCAATAGTTGCGAAGTGAAAAGTAGGAAATGAGCAGTGAGGAAAACAGAAGCAAGAGATGAGAAGTGAGGAATGATAACTGGGACGTGAGAAGCAAGATGCTGAGACGTGAGAAGCTAGTGAGATATAAGACAGTAGTATGTAGCTTGAACTGCAACCGAGAATCACCCAACACAGCTCGATGTCCTTGCACTTTAGAATCCTCTTAACGACTGACAGCAGTAAAGGCTGTACCTTATATGCACAGAGTGTGCAAGAACTTTCCTATAGACTGATCCACGGTATAGACTAATTCATACCACACATCTTCCCTCTTCTCTCATAATCAATGCTTATTGGCTTGAGACTTGCGATATTTTTTTGTTAAATTCAACTAAAGCCTGTCCACGTTAAATTTCGGACACTGAGAAAATGTCCAACTGATTTGTAGCCATTTTATCTCTTTGGACAGGAAGGAAAACCCGCTGAAAGAATAACTTTTTAGCAGAGAGACTCAACTGTCGTGTAAAATGATCTCCTCAGTGGTTTGTGAAAATTATAAAAAATCTTATGGGATGATGGGTGTCCTAAATTTAACGTGGACAGGCTTTATTATGCTTTTCGGGAAAAAATATGAAACCATTCACTTACTTATTCCTTTTAGCAGAAAATATAGACACGACAATACAGTAGATTATACCGAGGCTTTGCTACCAGACTTTTGCATTACCCAGAGAATACTATACATCACCGATGAGGCCTGAAGGAAGATTGGATAATGAAGAGAAGTCAAAACCGCGATAGCGAACAAAACCAAAGGAGCGGGAATCTAAGCCCGTCAACGACATTCAACTCTGCAAAATAAAGTAAAGCACTCATGTCGATGGGGCAAGGAGAGGGCGGAATATCTTGCCGAAGATGAGAAACCACAGCAACTGGCGACATTCGTCGCTAGGGCTTCCATTCCGGAAAACGATTTCCCGGGAAATCATATTTCCTGGGATTCCTGATTCCTGAATTTATGTATCAGTTTCCCGAATTTCCCGGGAAATAAACATACCAAAATATTTTGTAATAATTGTCTTATTTTTTAAATTTGATGATATCGGATTTTGGGGTATCAATTACATTTTTTTACAAGCATCATCTTACTATTTAATTTCACTTTTGAAGTTTAAGAATTTAAGTTATAACTGAAAATGCCACAGAATCATACGGTGTATTCCAACACGTGTTGAAGAGAGGCGAGACAAAGAACCAGTTTGTATCTATCGTTCGTTTATTACTAAATAAACGAACGATAGATACAAACTGGTTCTTTGTCTCGCCTCTCTACTAAGGTTCAAACGTCGGTAAGTGTTGTGAAGTCGAATTAAAATTAAGTGTCTGCGGTGAAACAGCAGAGCTACCACTGTTCGCAGATATTCAGGCAATAGCAGTGACCGCTTTGGCAGGTTTGCCCTATTATTGTCAAAAAATTTAAAGACCTTTAATCCTTTTTGATTCAATTCCTGAACAAACTTATATTCCGAAGACTCGTTTGTATTTTGAGATATTTCTGAAACATTTCATTTCATTTTTAGGTGCTGTTCGGCATTACAAGGATAGTTTGACTGAAAAATGTTATAGTCAGGATCATTGAAGTACGACAATCAAGCACTCGCCTGTAGGCTCTTTTTATTTCGAATGGAAGAATTCTCATTTCAAATGTTTCATTCACCTGCTTTAAATACAAAATGTGTTCATGTGGACGTACATGAATCCTTCAAAGTTGACCTGAAGATTCTATCTATACACAAAAAAAGTCGTCGAGTATAAGAATAGTTCAAGTTAGGAATATTTTGGCGATAATAGAAGAGAATCTCTCGAAGCCGTCGTTGTCCAAAAACTGGAAAAAAATGCGGATACAACCTGAAAAAGTTTTAAAAAATATATAGAAAAGTAGCATATAGCGGAGCTTATCAGGACACTGTAGATCTTACACTCGAGCCAGAGCAGATGCTAATACTTATGACATGGCGAACGTTTTGTAGAAGGAGTTAACGCTTTTCGAACTGAACAAAAACATTCTCAGGCTTTCAACAACTCTTTCATAATTTGAGGACAAAATAGCAAGCATCCCTGATGTCTAATGTATATTTTCAAAATCATATTTAACTACAAAATTGAAACTACGATTTTGAATTAGTTCCGAGAGTTTTTTTATTCCCGGGATCCTGGAAATCCTGGAATTCATTGTTTCATTTCTGTTTCCCGGAAGTTGATTCCCGGGAAAATGGAAGCCCTATTCGTCGCCTCTACGATATCTCACGACTGGGAACGACGCGACGTGACTGGTTAGTTATTGATCGACTCAATTGGCCAGCTGAAAAGGTGGTTCAAGCTATTCGAACAACTTTTTCAAGTGCCAGCCGGTCCACCACCATCTCGGCATGATCTACCTATAATGCGGTGTATGTATCGGGCAACGGATTCCTAGAGTATATTTATTTTGTTTCAATGACTACGAGAAATTTTTCGACCAAATAATCACAATGATACGCAAAATGGATTGCGAGAAAATCATCAACCTAATCGAGGGAAAGTAACAGGCCCTCTAGTGTAGAGCGATGCACAAGGGGAACTTGTTCGATGCCATCCGGGTCGTAGTTAGTGTGGCAAACCGCGAGCTGCTAGACGACTTCAAATTGGGTGAAAACCTTGCAGTCCTAATTCAACGGCGGTATGATAAGCAGAGTAAGCTCGATGACCTTGCCGTACATTCCTTGTCGGCAGGCTTAGTCATCAACGTAAACAAAACCAAATCGTTGGATCTGAACACGACGACCTCTTCCAGGTTTATAGTAGTCTGGAAATTAGTAAAAAAGGTTGGAAGCTTCTTGGTAGTCAAATGGCGCCAGACGGCGATTCCAAAATCGACATAAGCGATGAGATGAGGAAGGCTAGGGCTGCTTTGTAAGTTTAAGAAATGTGTGAAAGATTATATTCATCAAGGGAGAATGGTCAATGGCTGTAGGTATTCATCAACGTTCTTGATGGCCTCACAATATGATCAAGCTCTATCGTCGTTGTCACCAGAGGCCAATAGCAACTGAAATTCGGGTGACTATAGGACTAAGGACACCATACAATGAGGCACAAACAAAATCTTTAAACAAACATAAAATATCATCAGGCCTTGGAAAATTCGTTCAAAAACGAACGAATGCTTCGTTTTTAGCCCACAGTGAGGTTTTAATTTCGGTACACCGATTGATGTTCCTTCGATGACGTGCTGCTTACTGCACGAACAAGGGAAGAGGCAATTACAAAACATTCGTTTTATACATTGAAAGAGGGGAGTTTTGAACGTGGCATCTTCACAAGCCGGGTACTACCGAAGAGGCATCGTTCAGTAGGGAAGCGTGAAATGGGGATGCTTCCTTCGTTCATCGACAGTGTTTCATATGCGAGTGAGTGTTGTATAAAAACAAAACCACATTAGCGGGAAAGAGATAGCCTGCGTTATATACCTCTCTTTTACACATTCATTCCAACAGAAATGCGCAACTCAGTAGAAGTGAGACAAGAGAGTTAAATATTATCTGCAAAAGCGGGTGCTTGATTTCACTCTCCAACTTTTTCTTACAGCAGTGCCATATATAGCGAGGAAGCATTCTTCACTAAGCACTTTGAAACTGTCCTCTCATGAAGCTACCTTCCTCGGGAGTATATCTGGTGCTGAAGCATCGGTCCTCATCTTCATTGCTTCATTCATCCAAGCCCTGAATATCATCCTAAGTGTCGTAACCAATAACGCCAACTCCGTGCGTGCGATCCGCTCAATGTTAGCCAACAGAATGAATTTTCTTTGCAATCGTAGAATTCGAACTTCATACATGTTCAACAGAAACCAACACTCATACTCTCGTCACAGTCGTCACAGACAATGCGTAGTCCGCGCTTTGCTTGCATCCGAAAATCAACACACATTCGCATCCATCATCATACTGATTCAAAACTAGTACGACAATCTAATAGATCCAATATTCATACTGGAATCGAACAACACATTTTTATCTAACAGTCATTGCTAACAATATCTACCACATTATCCTTTATCTCTACTCTCACAGGTGCCGTTATTTCATTACTAAACAAACGCTATTTCGAAGCTACAGCAATTTACCACTAAGTTTTTATATGTTTTGTTTTCATATAAATTCATTCTAAATCCAATTTCAATCGAAATTCAATCCAAATCTGATTTAAATTCAATTCTAGTCCAATCCAAATGCATTCCGAATCCAATCCAAATCCATTCTAAATCCAATCCAAATCCAATCCATATCCAAGTCCTATTCAAATCCAATTTAATTTCAATCCAATCCAAATCCAATCTAATTCCAATCCAATCCAAATCCAATACAAATCCAAATTCAATCTAAATCCAATCCAGTTCTAATCCAATCCAAATCCAACCCAACACCAATCCAGCTCCAATCCAAATCCAATACAAATCCAAATTCAATCTAAATCCAATCCAATTCTAATCCAATCCAAATTTAATCAAATCCAATCGAAATCCAATCCCATTTCAATCCAAATCCAATCCAAATTCAATCCAAATCTTATTCAACTCCGTTCCAAGTCCTATCCAGATCCAATTCAAATGCAATACAAATACGATTCAAATTTTATTCAACTCCAACAAAAATCTAATCCTAATCGAAATCCAAATCCAATCCAAATTCAATCCAATTCTAAACTAAATCCATATCCAAATCCAATCCGAATCCAATCCAAATCCAATCCAAATCCAAACTCATTTCAAATTCAATCCAAATCCAATTCAAATCCAACCCAAATCCAATCTATAGCTAATCCGAATCCAATCCAAATCCGATTTTAAATCCAATCCAAATTCAATCAAAATGCAAGCCAAATTCGAATCCAAATCTTAACAGAATCCAATTCAAACCCAATTAAATATCCAATCCATATCCAATCTACATCCCACAGTTCAAAGCAAAAATTACCAATCAAGCCTATTTCGCGATCATTTTTATTTGTTCTCAACACTTGCCGCGCACATCGCAAGTCATCCATCACACATCTATTTGGCGGTCTTCCAGATCCGCCTCTAATACCTCAGTGCGCATTCCATTGCACGATCATCCTGATCCGCTTTTTAAATTTAATTACACGGTCATCCTGATCCGCTTCCATCACTTCCATTGCGCGGTCAGCCCGATCTGCTCCGTAATTCCATTGCGCGGTCATCCTGATCCGCTTCCTACATTACAATCGCGGTCATCCTGATCCGCTTCTCAAGTTTCATTGCGCGGTCATCCCGATCCGCTTCCTACATTTCATTGCGCGGTCATCCCGATCCGCTTCCTTCATTCAATTTCGCGGTCATCCCGATCCGCTTCTCAAGTTTCATTGCGCGGTCATCCCGATCCGCTTCCTTCATTCAATTTCGCGGTCATCCCGATCCGCTTCCATCACTTTATTGCTCAATCATTCCGATCCCGATCCCGAGCCTCCACTCCGATGTTTTCCATCCACAAAGCGGTAACTTCAACTACTTACAACGCTAACATTCCCAACCAGGAAAAGCATACAGCAGCTAAACTGTGCTTTTCCAATAAAACAAACCTAACAACAAACACAATAATTTTGTTTATTTTTTTTGCCCAGTTTGTCTATCTGGCAGGACCAGTCGCAAACTCAACACCTCAACCCACCTGAAATCCCAATAATAGAAATAAACAACCGATAATATCTGTTTAAAAAAAAAATCCATTCCCAAAGTAACCTACAACACTACCTATTCGCCAACACTCTGTGAATTTCTATGTTGGGTCTAACGGAAGCAACGATAATTATAAATCCATGGGGCCGGGCATTTTAGTTTTTCAAACTAGTCCGACCCCTCCAAAACTTTGCTCTTCCACTTCACCCTGATAATCAGTCTCAGTGTCAAATCCAGAGATCAGCAAGTATGTACTTGAATATTTATCAATATTCCTTCAAAATGACAACAATGTTGGCTCATGTAATTGCTATGCAACTACCCCACTCATGGCTGAAGTAAACAAGTTAGATTCCACCTCTACAACGCATTACTCTCTCTACTGCTACCTATGCATAAACATACTGCACCATACTTAATTTGTTATGGATTTTCACTACTGACACTACTTACACCGCTGTCACGAAAGCAAAACACAAAACAAAACAAAACACTCCTTAGCACTCTCGGATGAGTAGTAGAAAACCCCTTTCACACCATCACTGCAAGCCTGTGCTGGGTGATTCTCCATTTTTGCTACAGTAAATAGAATCATACTCCTGGCAGGATCGCCAACATGTAGCTTGAACTGCAAACTGAGAATCACCCAACACAGCTTGATGTCCTTGCACTTTAGAATCCTCTTGACGACTGACAGCAGTAAAGGCTGTACCTTTATATGCACAGAGTGTGCAAGAACTTTCCTATAGACTGATCCACGGTATAGGACTAATTCATACCACCACACAAGAAGGAAGAGGAAGAAGGATTTATAATTACACTCTCGCGAAAATCGCGATTTCCTCAATTTAATTTTAGGATAAATCAACATGTCTATTATTTGGACGTTTGCAAAATAAGCAATCCGTCAAAGATCCACACTAGGGTGGCTCAAATTAGTATGGGAAAATCTTTATCATTTTTTTTATGGGTTGCCTCTTATTCGAGTTCTATTTGATGCCCTGATAGCTGGACATTTCAGCCAAATCGGTCAACGTTTGGTGCTAAACCTGTTGGAAGTTTCATGCAAATGTATGTAGAACATTCAAAAACAGTGAATTGCAGTTGGACGGCACAACCAAGATGAAGAATCATGACTCATTCAGATCTTGAAGAATTTAGACAGAATGTTGAAAACCGCGAGTAGATTAGAGTTTGTCCGGTTAAGTTATTAGCATTTCTCTGAAGTGGGGTTTGAGCAAATTTCGTTTCTTTTACCTTTGAAAAGAAATAAATTCACCCCTACAACACTCCAGTACAATGCTAATATCTTTGCCTAATAAACTCTAATCTTCTCACGGTTTTCAGCATAACATTCTGTATTTAATTCTGCAAAGAAGTGAATGAGTATCAGGGTTCTTGATCGTAAATTGTGCCGTCCAACTGCAAATCACTGTTTTTTGATGTTTCTGCATACATTTTTCTATATAAACTTCCAACGAGTTTAGCACCGTCCAAACGTTGATCGAATTTTGTCTAGAGCATCAGGGCATCAAAAAGAACCGAATAAGAGGGCGGTCAATCAAAAAAACTAAAAAAGTGTTTTTTGAGCCACCCTAATCCACACACATGGTATTCGAATAACCTTTCAATAGTCGTATGGATGTTGGTTTAAGTGGACACATAGAAAGTCTGTCAAATTGCATTTATAGATTACCGAAATGCCGAGAATTATTTATTTTATTGCCTAGATCTTTTGTGCCACTAATTCCGGAATATATATGGGCCTCTATATACAGATGTGCTCGACTTGCGGTTAGCGGCAGATTAGGTTCAACACCAATGAGGAAAGGAATCAGAAGGATTCCTTTCGCGAGCCAACCTGGGGTCCCGCCAATAGCAAGGTACATATAGCAATTTAAATTAAGAGGAAGGGCCGACCAGAAGGACCACCTTGTGAGCCAACCAAGGGCTTCGCCAGTTATTTTGAATTAAAATTGCCACATTAATTTTTTTGTAAGGATAAAATTAGGCAGAGAGAAAAACACTTATAAAATAGACAAAAAATGCCATGATAAGCTTCCCACGGTTCCGGCTTCTCCGTGAGGACTAGAATCCTGGGAATCCTGCTGCTTTGTATGACTCCTTATCCTAGGGTCTCGCAATAATCTTTTCTTTGCGCGCTGTTCTCCGGCGGTGCGTTAACTTGCTGCTGAAGGATTGAGGTCTAGGTTGGGAATGCCACGTTTTGGTCATCCTCGCCGATATTAGCTGCCAAACAGAAAGTCCTTGTGGATTTTTCGACCTTTCTTTTTGTTGAGAAAGGATAAGATTGTATGTTAATGTTTGGGGCGATATTCAGAAATCCGATTATCGTCGGTTGAACGATAGATAGGTTTTTTTTATTGCCCGACCATCAGTTGCGTCAAGTTTTGTACCATGCTTAATGACTCCAGGCAAGAGGCATCTCATTCAAACCATTCAGTATTCGTCCTTTGTTTTATTATGTATTCCAATAACTTTTTCAGGCTAGTTTTTTTCAGTTCCATGAGTTTTTGTTCCATTACCTGTGCCTCAAAATTCCTCCATTGAGAGTTTATTCGCGATTACTTAGTTGCAACAAACTGTCTGACTAAACTTAAACCTTGAGACTCCAAAAGACTCCTACGATGGATAGCACATATAGCGTTGTAATGTAATGTAAAGATGGCTAATCGCTAGATCCTGGCAAGTACCTCCTTCGTTTGGGAGATTACTCCCCAAGTAACAATCTCAATGCTTCGAAGATTTATGCTAGTTTTATAGAGGTTTTATTACGGCATGTAGAAATGCTTAAAGTTTTATTTTGGTTTTATTCAGTTGTCATTTAATTAGATCCGCAAGAGTACTTGAGAACTACGCTTTGAATTCCAATATAAAACCACAGCTCTTTAGGTTTTATAATGCTCCTGTGTTCCTCCTCAGAGCTAAAAAATGGAACTGACATAAAGTCAGCAGTTAAGTTATATGTTGGTTTTGATCAAGACTTATAAAAGCTGCCAAGTTTCGTAGAGTCCTGTATAAAACCCACATATAACCTTTACTCCTGAAGAAGACCTGCATAGGAATACGAAGCTTGAAACTACTAACTACTATGGATAGAAACTAAATTTTCAGCACAAATTGTTTGACCCACGGAAGTTTTTTCATTTCGCTTTCAGTCGAAAATGAAAAAAAAAAAACATTAGCAGTTTTTTCTATGTCGTGAATTATGAGGGGAACTGTTCCGATCTCCATCTCACTCACTGAAAATACATTCATCTTATCGGGAAGTAAAGAAATACGGCACCAATTTTTTCGCTTCTTTTTGTCAACATGCGAACTCCTGCTGAAAAAAATCACAAATCAAATACCTTTCCATTGCTCTGCTTTCAATGGGATGAACATCGGAGCCATGAGTTGAAATCCAGGAGCAGCTCCCTTATATATTTAAGTGGTTGAAAAAACTGTTCAAACAGCATTTGCTCAGGAGGGTAAGGAAAATATTTATTTAATCCTTACATGCTTTGCCAATTTAACACGAGTAAAACACATTTATGATACAAAATATGCCATTTAACAATCGCCACAATATGCTTTTCTAATTGAAATACTTATTTTTAAAAGTACTTGCATTCGATGCCGAGGGCAGAAAAGTTTGTTTATGATTTTTTATATCAGTGTACATTGTCATGTTGTCATTATATATAAAACTACCAAGCTTTAGGTTTGACCAAGTTAAAACTTGCTAGTCGTGACATGGTCTTAAAAAAAGGCCAAGATAAAACCTCTAGGTGTTTGAAACGCTCAGATAGGGCCAGTTCAGGAGTGATGGTTATATAGAGGCATTTTTTATGCAATCAAAGTTTTATTCGAAAAAATGTCGCCGATATCAAAAAAATAATGAGTTGCATAATCGAAATATCATGCAAATTTCTGTTTCACCTTTTAAACGGTCAAATTGGACATTCTTATAAGTTTTAGGAACAATGCTTTGATTATTTGATCAACCAAATTGGTTATTCATTGAAATTGTTTTTAAAGTAATTAACTAAGGCAATTAATTAAACTTGAAAAATTCTAAATAATAACAAATTAATGAAGCGCATTGTCAAAATACTGATTATTTATCATGGTTTCACCATGAAAAATTCCTGGCATGCCTTCAAACATGCATAGAACACTCAAAGCCAGATATGAACTTTTATTGAACTGGCTGATAATAATTCTTATATTTGTGTTGTTGACATGTAATCCATGTATTGCAGGAAGAAAAGCATATTTTTTCGAGTACAAACAATAAACAAATAATCAACCTGAGAGTTGATTTGTTGTTGTATCATAGTCATGAAGTGGTTGTATCGTGGTTATATAGTGGTTCTCAAAACCACCAAGTCTAGAGGAGGTTTTATGTTGCATGTTTTATGTGAGACTTGAAGTATATTATAAAACCGTTGGTTCAGAACTGGAACGCATATTAGGTTTTAATGATTGCAATAAAACTGGGCCAACTGGCAGTAACATGGTTTTATAGAGATCTACAGGAGGTTGTGGAAACTGCGAGGACTGCATGGAAGGTTTTGAGATTAGTTTGGTTTTGAAGAACGCTATAAAACTCTGATACAACCTTTATTGTTACTTGGGTCACTTACGAACTAGTTTGCAAATGTGGGGGCAGAATCTAAATATTTCCGCTAACCTAGCTTAACTCCGATATAGATTCATTAACTCTTACGTACTCAGTCAATCCTGGGCCAATTGCTAAAAGGCGCACTGAAGTTGATTACCCTCAGCTCTACTTCAATTGCAAAACACCATCGTGTACGCGACCTAAAATAAAGCATACGGCCTCTTTTGGTACCTCTAGTGCATGTTATCTTCGCTTGATGCTCTTCCGGCAAATGATCAACGTGTCGAGTCTGCCGTATTATATAAGCTTAGCAATTCCATTATCTCATACGTAGTGGTAATGACATCAATTTTCAAATCGTGAACATTATCCAAGTTTTTGAAAATTCGTAGGTCTTAGAACCGTTCCTGTCCGCCTCTGGTATCATTTCGCCTGAGTGCTTTTTAATCAGATTCGTCAAGCTTTGCTTGAGCCTCTGCAGTGCTCTGTCGCTTGCTTTTGAAGAAATTGGTCTTATTATTTCTTAACTGGCGGATTGATGGAAGTACACAATGCAATGACTGATCAATAAATAGCCTGACGGATTATTGATGCGTCTATGCCCTTGTAAAACGATGGTAGAGATTAAAAAAACTATATAGCGTACTAAAAAGTATAATTCAAATATAGCCCTTGATCTAACTGGTATTTACCTATGACAACATACTCCCATCTGCCCAACCAACTTATAACTAAATGCATCAATACAACATCGATTAGAATGGAAGGTTTCCTGGAAACATTAAAAATTGAATTTCTTTCGGGCATAATTCAACACTGCACATATATTTTCTGTGGCTCGTGGTATTGTTGAAGCGTTAACTGTGCAGTATTGGGTATTACATAAATTAGCAAATGTTCTTTCATTTTCTTTCCTATCGACGAGTTTTCCAATAGATTAGAAGCAAAAATATTGAAATTTCGCATTTATAAAACGTGTTTCGAAGTAAGAAACCATATTTTTGTTTGTCGCGGATTTGTTTCTACAGTCGCGGATTTCAATTTGCCAGTCGCGGATTTCGCGGATTGGAATTCGACTAGTTTGTAACAGCCCTGCATATGAGAGAGTTAGTTCTGAAAATGTATTGCGAGAGATCGGCTGGTACCTGGTGCTGGGAATTTGGTTTCATCAGCACCCGCTAAGCTGCGGTGGACGACGGAGGTCCTTCGTAGCTTAGTAGGGAAAGCACCTGTCATGCGAACTGGGATCGTGGGATCAAACCCCACCGAAGGGGCGGTTACCCTCCAATACCTTTTCCGAACTAAATCTATCACATGTTGTACATATGCATAATCAAGTTTCAGACATAGTAACTTCTTAAAGATTTTTTTTATTGGCCACGCAAAATTTGAACAACTTTTCGTAACCATGACCAAATGCTTTCATTTTTTTTACAGCACAAAGCCATAAATATGCTTAATAATCTGTGCTGACGAAAATGTCAACACTCCATCAATGTTTTAGGATGTTTGAATTCGAAGTTATTGCCTCAATATGGGGATACTTGATCCCCCATTTTCCCCATTAGTCACCCATACAAACATTTTGAGGAAAAAATTCAAAAAAATATAAATCTGTTTTTAGGCTTCTAATTTTTAGTAGATTTGACAGATTTGATGAAGGGTTGTCAGGAAAAAAAAATATTGCGTAGATATCATAGAAAGGGGATCAAAACTCACCAAATTTCAAAATTACATGTGCTGTCGAATTCAATATCAAAAATCGTTCATGTTTGCGCATAGCAATTCGAAAATTCCGCGTATTTTGACGGAAAAATATTTAAAAAATCAGAGGGTTCCTTTCTAATTTTATCAAAGCAAGCTTTTACAAAGGAATCAATTTCCCCCGAATATTTTAAAAGTCGATTTTTGACAGCACTCCAAAAATTCGATTGTGTATCAATAAAACTATAATTTAAGGACTGTCATACATTAGTAAAGTTAAATACTATATTTCTTAGTGAGTCTGTGTGGAAATCGCGCATGCTTATTTATTTTTGGCTGTGATACATAGGAAATCTGAAAAGGGATCAAGTCTTCCCAGTCTCCCTAAACTAAATAAGTGAAAATAGTAACAATTACATGATGATGCAATTGTTGAAGAAACGGAATTTTATCCTAAG